>NC_092336.1:87284891-87585326 GCF_046630445.1 Rutidosis leptorrhynchoides | reverse complement strand
AATCAAAGGTTTTCGACATCTGATGATTTCTACATATAGACAATCACCGTAAATAATAGTTTACAACAGTACTTCCGTTGAAAATGCAGTCAAAATAAGATACATGGTGATGATTTGGTGAATGCAACGTTTTCTTGAAAATTATGCCATGTAAGAATCCATGCATATAGCTTGTCTATCATATAAGTAAACAGCGGAAGACTTCTAGGAAACCTGAGAATAAACATGCTAACAAGTGTCAACACAAAGGTTGGTGAGTTCATAGTTTTAGTGTTTCATATAATCTGTATATAAAAGTGGATCCCAAGATTTCAGTTGTTTCATCCAGAAACGTTTATCAAAATATTCTACAAGATTGAGCACCCTGGTAGCTAAACTTTAACGTTATAATAAGTACCCCTGTTTTAACATACATGTAACCAACATGTACAATACACGCAAACCAACGTGTACTAAACTCAAATAGCATACGTCTGTTTTAGTTCAAGATAGGGTTTCTATACCTGGAACAGACGGGGATGTCAAGCCCTATGGATCCATAAATAACTACTCGCGCCCACCAGTTCTTATAACCGGCAGTTACTAGTTACCAAAGCTAAGGGATTTTCGGTTCAAACTCGGTGTAGAATTTAGTATATACTTGTATCCATTGCGTTTAAAATAAAGTGCATGTATTCTTAGCCCCAAAAATATATATTGCAAAAGCATTTAAAAAGGGAGCAAATGAAACTCACCTTAGCAGCATATAAAGTCGTTCACCAAAATGTGACTGAAACTCGGATTACCAAATAACCGTAGATCTCAATCTAGAGAACATACGTTGGTCAATAAATGTCTATCAAGCTAGGTCAGGTCATAGTGTATCACAATCCTAATGCTCGAGATCGACATACAAAAGTTATCCAAAGTCGTTTCAAAAAGTCAATTTTGACAGTTGTTTAACAAAACGAGACGTACCTTATATAAGGATTCATTTACTCGGTTGGTAATATTCAAAAATCCAATTTATCAATCGCGTAAACAAGTTGTTTAAATCTTAATTGCAGATTCAAAAGCAATTTCAATTAACGTCAATCATAATTCAGTTGATCATATATTTTAATCAGTTCATCGAAACTATTCGATATCTAAATGAAAAGTCATTGATTTTTCGCCAGCTTTCCAAAAACATGTATATCATATACCTTTTACCAGCAATATATGTATTTAATTCGAGATTCATTATAAACTGTTTAACGAAGAAATTTAGCATACAAGCATGCATAAATATAAATACTCGAGCACTAGACATGGATACACGATTAATATATAAAAGATAAGATATGAATACTCACGTATCAATATTGTGATTCAATATTGCAGGAAATTACGTAGACGCAACAGAGATGATAAACACTAGGTTTGATTTGCAAACAATACCCATGAATATTACCCATAACTTCCATAGTTATAACCCATAATTTCCTTAGCTCTATCCCGTTTGAAAACCCATTTTGAAAGTGACACGCTCATGACCTCGTCGTAGTATTTTATGTATAAATAATAATAATAATAATACTACTAATAATGATAAGATTAATAATAATATTAATCTTAATATTAATAATAATAATAATAATAATAATATATAATTTAAATATATACGGAGTAAACTGATTGAGGAAACAAAGAACCAGATCGAGCTTTTATAGTATGTGGCCTGCTACAGTACCCCATGCGATCGCATGAGTTTTCAGTGCTTTTACCATGCGATCGCATGGCTGCCTGATCCAATTTTGTTTGCTAGTTCGTCGACATAAAAATACTGTAGCAATAGTGTCTACTGTAGCAAATATAGTGTTTTACTGTAGCAAATAGTGTTTTACTGTAGGAAAGTCGTTTTCACTGTAGCACTGTAGAAAAATAGTGTTTACTGTAGCAAATAGTGTTTTAATGTAGCAAAGTCGTTTTCACTGTAGCATTGTAGCAAAGTCGTTTTTTACTGTAGCAAATAGTGTTTTTCGAAAACACTGTAGCTTTTCGGTTACTGTAGCAATTCGAAAATACTGTAGTAAATTAGTGTTTTACTGGTTCATCTTAAACGTTTTAGTTAACTTATCTAAATATCAATCAGATAATCAAACCAAAAAGGTTAATGCACAGTATCATTTTCATAACACTTTGTTACGTTTTCAAGTTATAGTGTATATATATATATATATATATATATATATATATATATATATATATATATATATATATATATATATATATATATATATATATATATATATATATATATATATATCTATTTACATATAATTGTTCACGAATCATTGAGAACAATCGAAGGGTAATTGAATAGTTCAAAATTTTGAGATTCAACTTCATAGACTTTGCTTATCGTGTCGGAAACGTTAAAGATTAAGTTTAAATTTGGTCATAAATTTCCGGGTCATCACAGTACCTCCCCATTAAAGAAATTTCGTCCCGAAATTTGAGTGAGGTCGTCATGGCTAACAATAAAAATGTTTTCATGACGAATATGTGTTGATAAATAGAATTTTTATCACCGTTGAATAATATGGATAAAACAATCAAATTACTCGAAGCGTATGAGGGAAGTTATTGTAATAGAGTGAAATAAGGAAATAGAGATTCGTTTTTAACTCTTGACTAAGTAACGATTGATTTCTGGAATTTAAGGAATAGAAAATCTTCATTATCTAAATAAGATTTGTTTCTTCAAAATTTGCAGAAATTAGGATTTTCTTTGATTAAATGCGTAATCTGCCTCGATTGCTATGTCTGATATTTCGTTATAAATTGACCTCTTCCGTTTCATTTATTTTCACCACTCCTATTATCTTTTCCCTTATTTTATACTCCCAAAAGATTGTGAAATGCTTCATCCAGTTCTGATTCTTGATATACTCCTAACTTTCATATCTGTCATTCTTCTTTTTCATCTACCACCAGAGGAAGTTATTTTCTTCTATCACTACCTTGGGGTTATAGTGTTTTTCATTCTCCCGTGTCTTTATATTGCTATACGCATTGATATACACGGTTTGTAAATTTATGTGTTTTATCGGGCTTTTTATTCTCCGTTATATTTCGAAGCTTCATGCTTTCGTTCTCTCTTCCCGCCTTCAAGTCAAGCGAATAATGGTCCAGAATTCGTAGGTATGGATTTTGAAATGAACATAGTTAATGTTCTAAGAAGGGAATTGTAATGGCACGATCTTGATTTGTCAAATTACTAGAATATCCGGAAAAGACCGAATCATCAAGAAATATATTTTCTTGATATATTTAGAGATTATATAGAATGAAAGAGCTATGTAACATGGTTCATGATGAGGGTGGGATCTGTGAACCTTTATCACGTTCCATTAGAAACTCAGCATGACTTACTGTAATATAATCACGTTGATCAAGTGTCATTATATTATACTAATTCATGCTTCAGTTCCCAACACTACTTCAAAATATTTATATTTTAAACTTGAAGGTTTCAGAATTTAGAAACTAAAATAGTTTCTTTTATGATGTAATACAGATAGCACGAAGAGGTAATGATTTCAGATAAGAATGGTTTAGAAAAAATATCTTCAGAAATATGGAGGATATTTATAATGGAAGATACGATAATATCTTAGAATATTTAAGATAAGATGATGATGAAGAATATTGTCCGCAAAGGTTTTAGAGTAAGGAGTAAGGTATTCGTTAATGACTTCAGTAGACACTGAATCATTTGGATTCTTTGAAGGCAGGTTCAGTCTTTGTGATTTATCCACAACCTCCTTCATACTTTGCTCAATCCGTTTTCCAGTTCCAAACCTTCTCTTTTTCTCACCTTTACCACCATACTATTCTTTATCATCAAACTTTTGACTGTTAAGGTCGTTTACAGTTTTTGCTGCTTCATCAGCATTGTTCCAATTTCAGAGAACTAGTTCATAGTTTGGGATGTTTTTCAGAAACTTCACATTCGAAGTATGTAAGTCTAGAAGATAGACATTATATGTATATATATAACTGTTGGCGTAAAATTGCTGCGAAATTTAAAATACTGATTGCTAATTCTCGGTAGTTGGTATGGTAATTATTGTTACAAGATGTGGATGAGTACATGATAGGGTTTCAATGAGTATAAGGATTTTTTGAAAGGTCAAGGATTAATAAAGTTGTTGGTAAATTTACTGCTAATGTGGTGGAACATGAAAGGTTCCCCAGTAACAAGAACGTATATGTCAAGGTTATAATAAGGCTAATCTGAAAAGTCAAAGTTGACTAGTTGGAAGTGTGATAAAACTGGATACTTTGAAAAGGGATTGCAAGATTATTTTCGTTAAAAACAACGCTAAAGGATCTTGCACAGTTTTGAAGTCAAAGTTGTGACAACCCGGAAATTTCCAACCAAATTTAAACTTTAATCTTTATATGTTTCCGACACGATAAACAATATTTGTTAAGTTAAATTTCAAGAATTTTAAACTATGTTCATACATTCATTCATCCTCGACCAAGTTCCAACGATTCACGAACCATTAAACGAATATGATTATGTATGTATATGTGTATATATATTATAACTTGAAACGTAAACAAAATATTAGATTAAATACTTTATATGATTGTATCTGTTTCAAAATGTTTATCAATGGAATTAGAAGATAATATCAAATGATTGAATTATCAGATATATTGAATTATGATTACAAGTCTCTGTTGAAAGGCCCACGTTGATTTGATAAATCTTTCCATTTTAACAATATTCGGAAAATGGTAAAGTGATTTATAAATAAGAACAAATTGTCAATCATTGAGAACTAGACAAAGGATAGTGGAAGATTGAATCTCATAAAGACTCGATTGATCTATTTAGTTTCAAACGTACAAAAACGTTTTCAGTTTAAAAAGAACTTTATTATTAAAACGTATATAACTTTTATAAATATCTAGAACCACTTTTGACAACTCATTACTTAACTAATATGATAAAGATAACGATATTTATATTTTATTTTATTAAATATATATAACGATTTAAATTAATATTATATATATTTATACGCGTATTATACGTACATAGTTTTATACTTTTACTATACTTAAACTTTACCTTTACTTTATTTTTACTTTACTTTAACTTTAATAATTCACTTTAATAATTCATACTTTAATAATTCACTTTAATAATTCATACATTAATAATTCATACTTTAATAATTCATACTTTAATAATTCACTTTAATAATTCATACTTTAATAATTCACTTTAATAATTCATACTTTAATAATTCACTTTAATAATTCATACTTTAATAATTCACTTTAATAATTCAAAAATCTATTATAAATAGAATTCAATAGGTTTCATTATTTCATAGAAAGTTGAAAATATTTTTCTCTAAACTCTCTCAATCGATTTACATATATATATTTACTCCTTATTATTTCAAGATATTATTAGTATACATAAAATATTACGACGGAGTGCTGTCCGAGTGATTTCGAAATTGTTTTTCGAGTAGGATAGGATTAAGAAAATTATGGGTTATAACTATGGAGGTGATTGAGTATGGTTCATGGGTATGCTCGTGAGGTCAATATAGTGTTTATCATTTCCGTTGCGTCTACGTACCTTTCCTACAATATTGAATCTCAATATTGATACGTGAGTACTCATAATTTAACTTTTACATACTAATAGTGTATCCCTGACTAGTGCTCGAGTATTTAGGATTATGCATGCTTGTACTTTTGATATTGCCCTTAGACAGGTTAGGTTGAATCTTGAATTAGTTACACTTGCGGTTGAGATAAGGTATAAGATATGCATTTCCTTGGAAAGCTAGCGAAAAATTAAGAACTTTTCCTTTAGATATTGAATGGTTTCGATGAACGGATTAGAAGTTATAATCAATTGAATTTTCGATATTTTTATTAAAAATGATTATTATTATCGCCGTTTTTATCGTCGTTCTAGTTTTATCTTATTATTATCATTATTATTATCTTTATCAATAAAAGGGATTTATCATTAAAAATTGTTATTTTTTTATTATTACTATCGTTATTATCGTTAAAGTTATAATTATTATTATTATTATTATTATTATCCAATTATTATTATTATTATTATTAGTATTATTATTATTATCATTATTAATATATATATCATTATTTAAAAATGGTTATTGTTATTGTTATTATTATTACTATATTATCATTAAGATAATTATTAGTATTATCATTAATAATGTTATAGTAACTATCATTATTAATATTAGTATAATTAAAACAAATATTTGTAACACCTAATTATTTTGATTACTATTATTATCATTATTATGAACACGATATAAAAGACGATTAAAAGCTATTAAATGAAACGATTAGGAAATAATGAGTAAGAGTATCATGATGAAATTAAAATATTATAAGATATTGATTTAGATAAAATTATCGTTCTTATTATTTTTATCATTACTATTATTATTAAAAGTATCGTTAGTATTAAAACTATCATTTTAACAAAAATTATCATTTTAATAGAAATGTCATTGTTACTATAAAATATCATTATTATTATTATTTTAAATAGAATTATTATTTTAAAGATAATATTAAAAATTATCGTAAATATTAAAGTTATCATAATTAGAATTATCGTTTTATCATAATGTCATCTTAGTAATTATAAATATTGATATTTTTATAATAATAATTATTATTACAAAATAATACAACTTTTACTTACTATCATTATAGATATTATTTTATCAAATAAATATGTGATACAAACATATTTTACTACGTGTAATAACTTACTTTAATAATACCTATCATATTATCTTTATGATATTAAATGAACCCTATAAATTTTATTACTTAATATATATAAAAGTATATTTTATTATATAAATTTAATATAAAATTTTATTTATTAATAAATAAATTATATTATTTACTCTAATAAATCTTTTAAAAATATTTAAAAATATAAAATGACGATATTTAAACTATATATTAATCATGTATAGATTTTTGGAAATTATTTTGAGTCAAATTTACTTTTGTTGACTTTTGCATATTAGTCTCGAGCATTAGGATTGTGGTACACTATGACTTGACCTAATTTGTTAGACAAATATTGACCAACACGTAAATATATAAAATTAATTTAGATTTGTGAATCCGAGGCCAACCATGCACTTGTTCAATGACATTATATGTATTTTTACTACAAAATACAGTATGGTGAGTTTCATTTGCCTTTTTACCCTTTATATTTTTGAGACTGAGAATACATGCGCTTTTATAAATGTTTGACAAAATAGATACAAGTAATTGAAACTACATTCTATGGTTGAATTATCGAAATCGAATATGCCCCTTTTTATTAAAGTCCGGTAATCTAAGAATTAGGGAACAGACACCCTAATTGACGTGAATCCTAAAGATAGATCTATTGGGCCTAACAAACCCCATCCAAAGTACCGGATGCTTTAGTACTTCAAAATTTATATCATGTCCGAAGGAGGATCCCGGAATGATAGGGGATATTCTTATATGTATCTAGTTAATGTCGGTTACCAGGTGTTCACCATATGAATGATTATTTTTTTCTCTATGCATGGGACGTATATTTATGAGAACTGGAAATGAAATTCTTGTGGTCTATTAAAATGATGGAAATAAATGATTATGATAAACTAATGAACTCACCAACCTTTTGGTTGACACTTTAAAGCATGTTTATTCTCAAGTGTTAAAGAAATCTTCCGCTGTGCATTTGCTCATTTTAAAGATATTACTTGGAGTCTTTCATAGCATATTTCGAAGAACGTTGCATTCGAGTCATTGAGTTCATCAAAGATTATTATTAAATCAATTTATAGTTGGATAGTGGATATTATGAAATGGTATGCATGCCTGTCAATTTTCGATGTAAAGAAAGTCTGTATTTTAAAAACGAATGCAATGTTTGTAAAATGTATCATATAGAGGTCAAATACCTTGCAATGTAATCAACTATTGTGAATCGTTTATAATGTATATGAACGGGTCCTTTCAAAAGTATAGCTTTGAAAGATATAGAGATCTAAGAATGATGTTACTGGTTCATAGTTATGACTTGGATTCTGATCCGTCAATATTAGAATATGTAATTGAATTTGTATGAAATGATTGTGTATTGCTGTTAAGGTAGTGAGTATAGTTAATGATTTTTAAATTAAAGTTGAAGAATGTACAGTGTAACATATTAATTATGAACTTATATATTTTTAGAGTATTACCTACCCGTTAAAGATTTCACAAGTAATATTTTGTATAAAAGAATTTTTCATTACAGTCTTTATGAAAATATCTGTATGTATATTTTCTTTAGATGTAATTCAGATTAAATGAGTTAAAATTATATTAAGCTCATTTGATTTTTGGCTTGAATTAGAAATGAATAATCTCTAAAACATTAGAGATTACATAATCTTCGTGGAGTATTTCACTAATGAAATCAATACTTCATTAATTATTCTTATTGATATTCCTCGATGAAGATGTTGGTGTTCGTGGAATTTTTGTGAACCTTACAAAGCACATATGATGTTTTCTGGAAAGTTTCGAAGTACATCGAAAATGTAAATGTAAAATCAATTATGTAATTGAATAATACACTTGGTTTATTATGAAATGGTATTCATTAAGTTGAAACAGAGATTGTAGTTAACAATGGTTAAGTTGTTAAGGAAGGATGTACATCATTGCATATTAGTAATATGAACTAACCGAGTAGTACCTACCAGTTAAGATTCACCCGTAATAGCTTAGTACGAAAAGATTTATTTTGATTTCAAAATTCATATATATTAAATATACATAAAATTTCTTCAGGGGAAATGAGTTAATACTTCATCGGTTATCGTTGCTGGTATTTCTTGGTAAATATGGTGCGTATGACGTTGATGCTCGTGGGACAGATTGTGAAGTTGAGGTTTGCGATGCGGATGTTGTTGGTGGTGGTAATGGTACTGTTGGTGTTGTTGTCGGTGGTACTGTTGATGCCAGTGATGCTGCTGGTGCTTGTAACCTTTGCGCCATATTCTCCAAAGCCACTACCCGAGCGCGAAGCTCATTGACTTCTTCTACTACACCGGGATGATTGGCGGTTCGGACGAGCGGATGAATAAGATCCATAATTTGAGATAGTATATTATCGTGACGAGATACTCTAGAAATGAGAGAGAAAATGGTGTCTCGAACAAGTTCGCCAGTAAGTGCTTCATGTTCTTCGCCAAGAGGGCAATGTGGTGGATGGAAGGGATCGCCTTCTTCTTGTCTCCAATAATTAAGTAGGCTACGAACCCATCCCCAATTCATCCAGAATAGATGATGGCTAATTGGTTGATCCATTCCGGTTACACTGTCTTCGAAATTCAGGTGAATATCCATATTGGAATAGCTGTCAGAGTTTAAGGAATTTGAACTAGATACGGGATCCATCTTGTATAATTAGGGAGATGATTTTTTTTTTGATATGAATTAGATTATAGAATTTAGTTTGGTATTCTTCAATACATAATTTACATATGTATATATAATACCAAATTCCATAAATCACGGAGAAATTTTCGGAAGATGTCAGGAAAAATTTACAGTAACAGATACGCTAAGATATGAATTTTTGTCTATACACTATTTATGCAATAAATGCAGGAAAACGTGTCTAGACTTAAGAATGATAAGCATGTAATTTCTGGCAAGAAATGATAAGCAAAACTTTTAACATGCAGACACGGTCAAAGTCCAGACTTACTAATGCATCCTAACAACTATTAGTTAGACACACTCATGCAAGACCTAGTTCACTAGGACCAACGCTCTGATACCAACTGTGATGATCGCTCCAAATTCATATGGATGAACACGTCATTCATCGATTTCATTGCGAGGTATTTGACCTCTATATGATACGTTTTATAAACATTGCATTCTTTTGAAAAGGCAAACCATATATGAATATTTAAATCACAGGTTTTCGACATCTGATGATTTCTACATATAGACAATCACGTAAATAATAGTTTACAACAGTACTTTCGTTGACAATGCAGTCAAAATAAGATACATGGTGATGATTTGGTGAATGCAACGTTTTCTTGAAAAATATGCCATGTAAGACTCCATGCACATAGCTTGTCTATCATATAAGCAAACAGCGGAAGACTTCTAGGAAACCTGAGAATAAACATGCTAACAAGTGTCAACACAAAGGTTGGTGAGTTCATAGTTTTAGTGTTTCGTATAATCTGTATATAAAAGTGGATCACAAAATTTCAGTTGTTTCATCCAGAAACGTTTATCAAAATATTCTACAAGATTGAGCACCCCGGTAGCTAAACTTTAACGTTATAATAAGTACCCCTATTTTAACATACATGCAACCAACATGTACAATACATGTAAACCAACGTGTACTAAACTCAAATAGCATAATTCTATTTTATAGTTCAGGCTAGGGTTTCTATACCTGGAACAGACGGGGATGTCAAGCCCTATGGATCCATAAATAACTACTCGTGCCCACCAGTTCTTATAACCGGCAGTTACTAGTTACCAAAGCTAAGGATTTTCGGTTCAAACTTGGTGTAGAATTTAGTATATACTTGTATCCATTGCATTTAAAATAAAGTGCATGTATTCTCAGCCCCAAAAATATATATTGCAAAAGCATTTAAAAAGGGAGCAAATGAAACTCACCTTAGCAGCATATAAAGTCGTTCACCAAAATGTGACTGAAACTCGGATTACCAAATAACCGTAGATCTCAACCTAGAGAACATATGTTGGTCAATAAATGTCTATCAAGCTCGGTCAGGTCATAGTGTATCACAATCCTAATGCTCGAGATCGACATACAAAAGTTATCCAAAGTCGTTTCAAAAAGTCAATTTTGACAGTTGTTTAACAAAATCGAGACGTACCTTATATAAGGATTCATTTACTCGGTTGGTAATATTCAAAAATCCAATTTATCAATCTCGTAAACAAGTTGTTTAAATCTTAATTGCAGATTCAAAAGCAATTTCAATTAACGTCAATCATAATTTAGTTGATCATATATTTTAATCCGTTCATCGAAACTATTCGATATCTAAATGAAAAGTCATTGATTTTTCGTCAGCTTTCCAAAAACATGTATATCATATACCTTTTACCAGCAATATATGTATTTAATTCGAGATTCATTATAAACTGTTTAACGACGAAATTTAGCATACAAGCATGCATAAATATAAATACCCGAGCACTAGACATGGATACACGATTAATATATAAAAGATAAGATATGAATACTTACGTATCAATATTGTGATTCAATATTGCAGGAAAGTACGTAGACGCAACAGAGATGATAAACACTAGGTTTGATTTGCAAACAATACCCATGAATATTACCCATAACTTCCATAGTTATAACCCATAATTTCCTTAGCTCTATCCCGTTTGAAAACCCATTTTGAAAGTGACACGCTCATGACCTCGTCGTAGTATTTTATGTATAAATAATAATAATACTAATACTACTAATAATGATAAGATTAATAATAATATTAATCTTAATATTAATAATAATAATAATATATATAATTTAAATATATACGGAGTAAACTGATTGAGGAAACAAAGAACAAGATCGAGCTTTTATAGTATGTGGCCTGCTACAGTACCCCATGCGATCGCATGGGTTTTCAGTGCTTTTGCCTTTCGATCGCATGGCCGCTTGATCCGCTTTTGTTTGCTAGTTCGTCGACATAAAAATACTGTAGCAATAATGTTCACTGTAGCAAATATAGTGTTTTACTGTAGCAAATAGTGTTTTACTGTAGGAAAGTCGTTTTCACTGTAGCACTGTAGCAAAATAGTGTTTACTGTAGCACTGTAGCAAAGTCGTTTTTTACTGTAGCAAATTGTGTTTTTCGAAAACACTGTAGCTTTTCGGGTACTGTAGCAATTTGAAAATACTGTAGTAAATTAGTGTTTTACTGGTTCATCTTAAACGTTTTAGTTAACTTATCTAAATATCAATCAGATAATCAAACCAATAAGGTTAATGCACAGTATCATTTTCATAACACTTTGTTACGTTTTCAAGTTATAGTATATATATATATATATATATATGTATCTATTTACATATAATTGGTCACGAATCATTGAGAACAATCGAAGGGTAATTGAATAGTTCAAAATTTTGAGATTCAACTTCATAGACTTTGCTTATCATGTCGGAAACGTTAAAGATTAAGTTTAAATTTGGTCAGAAATTTCCGGGTCATCACATATATATATATATATATATATATATATATATATATATATATATATATATATATATATATATATATATATATATATATATATATATATATATATTGTAATATTTAATTTAATTATTTAATAAATATTTATGTGCGTAGTAAATTTTGTTATTTAAAACTGTTTATATATATACATAGTGTATATTAAATATAATTAATTTTGAGCTTAAATGGTAAATGTCTGTAACTTTCGGTTGACGTTTAATTATTATAAAATAGGTCTAATATATATATATATATATATATATATATATATATATATATATATATATATATATATATATATATATGTGTGTGTATATATATATATATATATATATATATATATATATATATATATATATATATATATATATATATATATATATATATATATATATATGAAGTTTTAAAACAAAAGTTATTTCAAAATTTGATTAAAAAGATAGTAGTTTGGATAAATATTTTTTTTTACCTTTTCAATCTAAGTTTTTGTACTCCGTACATATAAATTGGAACAAAAAAAAAATAATTATCGAATCTTTTTGATCAGGTTACAAACAGTAATGACTGAAATAAATAAATGGACTTAATTTTAAAATATGTGATTTTTCTGAATCAAATTATCCGTAACTGTTTAGCAATGGACACACCCCGTGAAAACTGTTGGTAGAAACAACCAAATTACATGGCTGCTCTACTATTCGTTTCTGTTTCTCGCATTCATTGATTGAGTGAGGAATTATAATATAATATATTATTATTTTATTTATTATTTTATTAGATATCTATATCTAAAATCTTATATATATATATATTCTATATCTCTGTATATTATATAGAGAGAATGAGGAGTTAGATATAGGATCACCATTCTCGTAAAACACCAACCATCAACCTCCATCCGTCGCCACCTCTCACCGAAGACCACCTTAACCGGACCATCACAGACAACCAAGATGATTCCCATTGCCCATCGTCAATCTGGTTACTTGTTCACTGATATTGGTTTCAAAAACCAACGAAACCCACTTCCTATTTCGGTTCCAGTCACCCGTTTAAACCCCACTCTCATCAAACCATCACTCATTTTCAACCATCGTAAACCACCACCTCTACTCACATGTTTCCTGTTTATAATTCAGTTCGAGACCACACCATGTTTAGCCACCATAACCCGTCACCGAACACCCAAATAAACACCCAACCCACCACCATAAACTCCACCTATGAACATCCCACATTGCTCCTATGTTTCCCCTGTGCAGTTTGCAGCTACGCGAACCACCATCTCCATCTCTCTCTCACTCATACTTCTACAACCGGAACACTACAATCGTGAACAACCTTCATCCTTACATCACCCATTAAACCTACAATTACTTATGCACAAAGTCACTGTTTTGATCGAGCACATGAACAACAATAATGCCGCGACTGTTTTTGAGTAAACCGCCTGTTTATTTTTAATTTCTTTTCTCGTCAATGTGGGCTGCTACAGCAGCTATTCATTGATATATTTAAGAAGGAAGGAAACCAATTTATGATGCTACAATAATATTGCCTTTTGCTGTTACAATGCAACACGTTTTCTATTATGTCCCACTAAGGCATTGGACAAAAATATTTTTTTTAAGGTGTTAGTGGACAAGTTGGCGAGGAATACCCCACACCCATGTAACATATCTAATTACAGAGTATGTATTTTTGTTTTTCAACTAAAAATGGATCTAGTACAATGAACTACATCATAAGAAACAGACCAATATCATCGTTATTAGTATACGAAGGCCCAATACTTGATTGCCCAATTTATTTGGCCCAACGACTGTGATGATGTTAAATCAAGTGAGAGAATTATATAAGTTGATATTATGTTGTGTGGTAATGATCCTGTAAGTCGACGGTAATAATATTGATGGTGGATTCGATGACATAGTGATAATGTTATGACGTTATGTTAAATTATCGATTAATGAAAATGATGATCACCGAAGAAGATAATAAATAGTGTTAGCGAATAAGAAGATGATTAAACGAAACCGATAATCATGATTTTATGTTTTTATGAAAGTGGAGATGGTTACGGTTAGGTGTTGTATGAGATAAAGGTCATAACATTGAGCGAAGAGGGATGTTAACTCTTGATAATATGATGAAGGTGGTTCATACAGCGATTCATGATGATCCACGCTTATGCTCTCAAAAGTTATGATTATGTTAGATGGTTACATTTAATGATAATAATAAGAAGAGAGGGAAACAGTAAAAGCCGGGTTAAATAAAATTTAGTGGTGTCTTTAATCAGAAATACGAAACAGAGGGATGGTTGGGAGTGAAGTCGGTGAATGAGAGGTCTCGGGTTCGAGTTCGGGCAATGGCGTATATTTTTAGGAGCTTGTTTTCTTCAAAGGTTGTATTCTAAAATTATTATTATTATTATTATTATTATTATTATTATTATTATTATTATTATTATTATTATTATTATTATTATTATTATTATTATTATTATTATTATTATTATTATTATTAATTTTATCATTTTTATTATTAATGTAAGTATTATTATTAGTATTATTAAAACTATCATTTTATTCAAACTATCATTATCATTATTAGCATTATTATGAAAAGTATCATTTTAGTAAAAATATTATTTTTATTAAAAATTATTATTATCAATATTATTAAAAAATAACATTTTTAGTAAAATTATCATTTTTATTACTATTAGGATTATCATTATTATCAATATTATTTTTAGAGACATTATTATTATTTATCACTATTATTATTACTATAATTAATATTTTATCAGCATTATTATTATTAATATTATCATTATAATTGAATACAACCTTTGTTACTATTATTGATATAAAAATATACTTATAGTAATATTACATAGAAGTATGTACTAATCATATTAACATTTTTAACAAATTAGGTATTATTAATATATACATATATATTGATATAACTATATAAATGTTAATCATTTTAAGTATATATACAAATTAAATATATATAATACATAATTTAAGATATAATATATAAATTTGTTCGATTACGATTATATATGTTAATATATATATATATATATAAATAATATAGGTTCGTGAATCCAAGACCAACCTTGCACTTGTTCAATGTAGTCATATGTATTTTTACTACAAAATACAGTATGGTGAGTTTCATTTGCCTTTTTACCCTTTATATTTTTGGGCTGAGAATACATGTGTAATTTTTAAAAATGTTTTACGAAATAGACACAAGTAATCAAAACTACATTATATGGTTGAATGATCGAAGCCGAATATGCCCCTTTTTGCTTGGTAGCCTTAGAATTAGGGAACATCACTAATTTTGAGAATTAGTGCACGCCTAATTGACGCGAATCCTAAAGATAAATCTATTGGGTCTAACGAACCCCATCCAAAGTACCGGATGCTTTAGTACTTCGATGTTGTTAAATCATGTTCGAAGGATTTCCCGGAATAATAGGGGATATTCTTATATGCATCTTGTTAATGTCGGTTACCAGGTATTCAATCCATATGAATGATATTTTTGTCTCTATGTATGGGACGTATATTTATGAGAACTGAAAATGAAAATCTTGTGGTCTATTAAAATGATGGAAATGTTTATTTATGTTAAACTAATGAACTCACCAACCTTTTGGTTGACACTTTAAAGCATGTTTATTCTCAGGTATGAAAGAAATCTTCCGCTGTGCATTTGCTCATTCTAGAGATATTACTTGGAGTCATTCATGACATATTTCAAAAGACGTTGCATTCGAGTCGTTGATTTCAACAAGATTATTATAAAGTCATTGATAGTTTGATATATTATGAAATGGTATGCATGTCCGTCAACTTTCGATGAAATGAAAGTTTGCCTTTTAAAACGAATGCAGTGTTTGTAAAATGTAACATATAGAGGTCAAGTACCTCGCGATGAAATCAACTATTGTGAATCGTTTATAATGTATATGTACGGGTCCTTTCATCCGAAATACCATTTTCATTCTTATTTCCCGAATATCTCACCACGATTATATTCTTTCTAAAATTCTAAACCTTATTCATCTGCTCCTTCCGACTGACAATCATCCCGGAGTAATACAAGAAGTCAACGAACTTCGCGCTCGAGTAATCAATTTGGAGAATATGGTACAAAATTTACCAGCTTCAGCAACATCACCAGTACCAACAGTACCATCAACAATCCATGCCTCAACATCTCATTCTGTACCTCGAGTATAATCATCGTTCTACATGAAAGGACCCATCCTAATCCATCCGGACGAAGTCCATATCGATTATAAACGATTCACAACAGTTGATTACATCGCGAGGTACTTGACCTCTATATGATACATTTTACAAACATTGCATTCGTTTTTGAAAAGACAATTTTCATTACATCGAAAGTTAACAGGCATGCATACCATTTCATAATATATCCAACTATAATTGACTTAATAATAATCTTGATGAACTCGATGACTCGAATGCAACATCTTTTGAAATATGCCATGAATGACTCCAGATAATATCTATAAAATGAGCAAATGCACAGCGGAAGATTTCTTTCGTACCTGAGAATAAACATGCTTTCAAGTGTCAACCAAAGGTTGGTGAGTTCATTAATTTATCATAAATAATCATTTCATAATTTTAATAGACCACAAGATTTCATATTTCCATTTCTCATAAACATACGTCCCATGCATAGAGACAAAAATATCATTCATATGGATTGAACACCTGGTAACCGACATTCACAATATACATATAAGAATATCCCCATCATTCAGGGATCCTCCTTCGGACATGATATAAATTTCGAAGTACTAAAGCATCCGGTACTTTGGATGGGGCTTGTTGGGCCCGATAGATCTATCTTTAGAGTTCGCGTCAATTAGGGTGTCTGTTCCCTAATTCTTAGATTACCAGACTTAATGAAAAGAGGCATATTCAATTTCGATCATTCAACCATATAATGTAGTTTTGATTACTTGTGTCTATTTCGTAAAAACATTTATAAAATTTGCGCATGTATTCTCAGCCCAAAAATATAAAGGGTAAAAAGGTAAATGAAACTCACCTAATGTATTTTGTAGTAAAAATACATATGACTATATTGAACAATGCAGGGTTGGCCTCGGATTCACGAACCTATATCATTTGTATATTTATCAATACTCATAATCGTAATCGAATAAGTTATATATATATATATATATATATATATATATATATATATATATATATATATATATATATATATATATATAACTATTTAATTATATCATTTTTATGTTAATAATATATTAAGGTTTCATATATTCGTTTTATATATGTAAAAAAAAATATACTTTGTTACGTTGTGTATGTTAAATATAATTATGTATATATATATTTCATTTGTTTATCAAAATCGTAGTTCTAATTATACTAAGTTAATATTAGTAAAGATAAAAAAATAATGATAATAACGTTAATAATATACTTATGTTAATAATAATAGTTCTACTATATAAAATGATAATAATACTAATATTTATGAAAGTACTAATAAATCGTATCATTTTTATAATAATATTTCCAATGTTAATCATAATCATAATATTTATAATAATACTAAAATTGTACGATTAATAATATTAATATTACTTATAGCAATACAAATGATAATATTAATAATATTATTACTTAATAATAATGCTAGTGATAATGATAATGATAGTAGTTATAAATTGCAATTTTTTTATTGTGTTAGTAATATTAAATGATAACTTTTATTGGTAATAATGATAATAATAATAACTAATATTAACAATAATAATAATAATTATAATAATAATAATGTTAGTACTAATAATTTCTAACTAATAATGCTAATAATAATAATAACACTAATACCTAAATTAATAACCATAATTAATAATACATAACACTAATAATAACAATAATAATAATAATATTAATAATAATAATAATAATAATAATAATAATAATAATAATAATAATAATAATAATAATAATAATAATAATAATAATAATAATAATAATAATAATAATAATAATAATAATAATAATAATAATAATAATAATAATAATAATAATAATAATAATAATAATAATAGAAGTAATAAAAGGCTACCTTCAAAGAAATTGGCCCAAAAAAAAATACACTGCCACAAGAGGGGCTCGAACCCGAGACCTCTCCTTCCCACCAAACACTCATAAACCATTGGACCGTCTCCATTTTTCTGAAATATAACCCTCTCAATTTTTTTTATAACACGAATTTAATTTGTTCCCTAATTCTTCTTCTTCCTTCAAAGTAAACGAACTCAGCTCAAACCCAAAATTATAACGAATTTCCAAGTTAAATCTAGGACCTAAGATTAATTAACCAGTGTTGGGTTCTTCTATAATATCAAAAAAAAAATTTTTTTATAGAAACAGGAAAAAAAATACAGCTGCTATCGCAGTTTTTTTAAAAAAAAAAATATAGGTTTTCGATTTTAAGGCCGTTTTGTACAAATGTTTCTGCATGAATTATATTTTTAATCGTTCCTAGAAACTCTAGGAATCATCAATTTATCCTAAAACATAACAACAAACACGAATTTTGCCATGAACCAAACTATTGACTTTTGACTTGCAAAGCTTTGACTTCGAAATTCTTGATCGATATAACGAATTGAGACTTGAGATTTTGAAGAAAGCTTGAGTAAAATAATTCTAACAAAACTACATAAATAGATTTTTGAATTTGTTTCGCATTTGAAATATGAGTGAAAAGTATTTGAACAGGTATATCGAGCTGTGAAAAAAAAAATTCTGTTTGAATAAATAAAATCGATTATGGCAATTTTGATCTGATGTTGAGGGTGAAGAATTGAATAATCGTTATCCATAATATTAAGAAATCGATTGTCTATATAAATAAATTGGTTGACGATTTTATTCAAGAAAAGAGATAAATAAAAAAAATAAAAAAAATGGGAGAGATTGTGATATACACTGAATGGTACTACCTGATATCAATTTTCAACAATTATCATATTAGAACAAAAATAATAACAGTGGAAAGTGAATTGATTGGTAGGAAAAAACGGGTAGGTTGAAAAATGGAACAAGAAGGGAGAAACAGAAAATAAAGAAGATGGTGATATCAGACACACAACAACACTGTCCTTATATCTTATTAATAATAATTATAAATAAATAATTATTCTAATAATAATAATACTAATAATAATAATAATAGTAATAATAATAATTATAATTATAACAAAATTAATAATACTACTATTGATATTAATATTAATAATAATAATGAAAGTAGTAACATTATTATTAGTGTTAATACAACAACTATATTTTACTTGTAATTATATTTAATACATTAACCTTATATTTTATTAATTTTAAAAACATATATTATATAATAACATATACTGAATATTTAATCCTTATACATTTTACATATATATTATTATATAATTGTATTTGCATTTTAGTTATATATATTGAATATATTAATGTTGCTATATATATACTATAGTACGTTGTTTCCTTAAAGCAATAGATATTATAAATTTTAACACATAATATTTATCTTATATATACATTACATATAATATTAATTATACATAGAAATCATATATATTTATATATAAATTAATATTTAATTACACTTGATTATTTTGTATCTTAGTTTATATATTTAATTCTAACGTTTAAATTATATTTTATAATTTCAGATTTTTACATATATTTACATTTTTATATATAAATATACATCTCTGTTTACAATTAAAGGTTCGTGAATTGTCAGGACTAGTCAAAGGGTAATTGAATACATGAATATAATTTCAAAGTTTTTGAGACTTAACATTACAGACTTTTCTTATCGGGTCGGAAACATATAAAGATTAAGTTTAAATTTGGTCGGAATTTCCCGGGTCATCACAGTACCTACCCGTTAAAGAAATTTCGTCCCGAAATTTGAGTGAGGTCGTCATGGCTAACATTAAAAATGTTTTCATGACGAATTTGAGCTAATAAATAGAGTTTTATTACTGTTGAGTAATATAGATAATACGATTCGATTTAGGTGAAGCGTACGAATGAAGCCGTCACAAAAGGGTGAAATGAATAAATGAAATTTCGTTTTAACTTTTAACGTTGCCTTGGTTGAATTCCAGAATTCAAGGGATTTAAGAAAATCTTGGAAATCTATAAGATTTGATTCTTCGGGATTTAAGGAAATTAGGATATCTATAATTAAATACGGTGATCTGCCTCGATTTCTCCATCTGATATTTCCATTATAAATTAAACTTTTTCCGTTCCATTATTCTCACAATTCCTATACTTTCTTTCTTAGTTCATACATCCAAAAGATCGTAAAAATGCTTCATCCTATTCTAATCCTTGATATTTTCCTAATCATCATTTCTGTCATCCTTCTTTTCGTTCTTCCACCAGAAAAATCTGTTTACTTCTACTATCGCCTTGGAGTGATACTATTCTTAATTATACCGTGTCTTTATATTGCTATTCGTATTAACATCCACAATTTGGAATTTATGTGTTGTTATCGGGTTTTATATCTTCCCTTATAATTCGAAGTCCTTGCTTCTGTTTTCTATAATTATTGTCCTCCACAGTTATTGCGCTCTCTTATTTGCTGCGATTTATACCCCCTTTCTATTTTGGAGCTTCATGCTTTTGTTTACTTTTCGTAAGTAACGGTCCAGAATTCATAGGTATGGAGTTTCGAATTATCATAATATACAAGGTAGAAAGAAAAGGTAGTAGCACGATTTGTTTTGTCAAATTACCTGAATCACTGAGAATAGAACTATCAAGAATATATTTTCTTGATATGTTCAGAAGTTAAGTAGAATGAAAGAGTTATGTAACATGGCACATGATGACGTTATGATCTGTAAATCATCACATTTCATTAGAAACTCAGCATGACTTACTGTAATATAATCACGTTGATCAAGTGTCATTATATTATACTAACTCATGCATCAGTTCCCAACATTACTTCAATAACATTCATATTTTAAACTCGAAAGTTTACAGAATATAGAAACTAACAGTTTCTATATGATGTAACACTGATAGCACGAAGAAATTAATGATTTCAGATAAGAATAATTATAAAAATATCTTCAGAAATATGGAGGATATTTATAATGAAAGATACGATAATATCTTTGAATATCTAAGATCAGAGAATGATGGAGACTATTGTCTGCAAGGGTTTAGAGTAACGAGCAAGATATTTGCTAAAGACTTCAGCAGACATTGAATCATTTAGATTCTTTGAAGTCAAACTTATTTTTTTTGTGGTTTGTCCACGGCTTTCTTCATAGTTTCTCATAATCTGCTTTTTGGTACTAAATTTTCTCTTGAATGTTTCCAATATAATGATACACAGGAAGCACGAAGAGATTTATAATTTTGGACGAGAATATTTATGAAAATATCCTCAGAAATATTGAAGATATTGATGATGATATTTTAGACTTTCTAAGTTCGATGGTTGATGGAGAAAGATTTTCCGCAAGATTTTAACACGACTTCTGAGCAAGATATTCTCTAAAGATTTCAACGGATCCAGAATTATCTGGATTCTTTGAATACAGGGTATGGTCCTTATATTTGTCCTTGGTCTCCTTCGTGGTTAGCTCAATCCGTTTTCCAGTTCCAACTTTTCTGAGCTTTTCCAACATACTATTCTTTATCATCAAACTTTCGATGATTAAGTCGTTTTACAGTTGTCTATGGTTTCTGCTGCTTCAGTCAGCTTTTTCAATATTCAGAGTATTGATTTGTGACTGAGTGCTTTTCAGAATTTCAGAATGAGAGATCATAATTCTAAGAGATACATGTCAGACATATAACTGTTGATGTAGATATGCTGTGAGTTTTCAAAGTACTGATTGCTGATTCCTGGTAATTGTTATGGCAGTTCTCGTTACAAGATGCGGATGAGTACATGACGAGACTTCAATAGATAAATATAGTGATTTGTCGGAGGGATTTAAACTAAGAAGCGACAAGGTTGCTGGTACATTTGCTGATAATATAGTAGAATAATGAAAGGTTCCCCGGTAACAATAAAAGAGCACGCATATATATCAAGGTTATAATAAAGTTGTTTTGAACGAAAAATCGAAGTTGTCTTGCTAGAGCTGTGACAAAGTTCGCTACTTTGAAAAGGGATTGTAAAGTTATTTTCGGTAATAATAACGCTAAAGGAATTAGCACAGCTACGCGTTAAACGTTTACTCAGTTTTCGAGAGTTTCCAGGTGCATAACTATATGCATAGATCTTTCCCTCCGTAAATGAAATGCGGCTGGTTCATCCTTTAGATTGAGGTGTTTTCAAGAATCATGAAAGATTTGAACGCGGATTGTAATCGTCAAGATACAAATGAGGTTTAAGATGAAATCAAGTGGTAACTTGAAGAATTATTTAGTTTCATATGTTATATTCAATATTTTAATTCATTTTAATTGTCCAATGCTGGTAGTCCTTAGTTGATAATCCACAGTTAGCAATTTAATAATTCATATATAGTTTAATTTATAACATTCGAATTAATTAATACATATCGTGACCCGTGTACATGTCTCATACTCGATCACAACTCAAACTATATATATTATTATAGAATCAACCTCAACCCTGTATAGAGAACTCGATCATTACTGCATATAGAGTGTCTATGGTTATTCCAAATAATATATATAGATGGGTCGATATGATATGTCAAAACATTGTATACATGTCCCGATATTTAAAGTGCGTAAAATAAATAACAGAAATTAAATGACGATAAATAAAGTGCGTAAAATAAATAACGGAAATAAAATTGCGATAATTAAATTGCGATAAATAAAATGTAATCAGTTAGCTAGGAATAGTTAGCTGGAACAGTTAGCGTGGTTTCTTAACAAAGTTTTTCGTAGTTAATTTGTTTGTTTCTATCATATTTTTATTTCGTCAAATGTTTTCTTCATTATGCCACTTGTTGGATTCTGATAAATCAAAATCCAAATATGAAATTGGATGAATATGGTTATTCTGTGGTGAACGGATTTGTATATCGGTGGATGTAAGTAGGATAGTAAACGACTGTTGAATCAGCTTCGAAGAATGTACTGTGTAACTTATTAATGTGAAATCTGAATATTCCGCGGGTATTACCTACCCGTTAAAATATTTTCACCATTAACGGTTTGTACAAATGAATTTTTAATTACCATCTTTATGAAAATATACTTACATATATATTTTCTTCAGATGTAATCATGAATTTAATGAGTCAACATGATATTAGACTCATTTGATTTACTGTTAAAATGAGAATATAAAATCTCTAAAACATTAAAGATGATATAATCGCCACGTCGAATGAAGATAATTAAGGTAGAATGATTCGTAGAACAATGGTTATGCTCGAGGTACAGAATGAGATATCGAGGAGTGTGATGCAGATGTTGTTGTTGGTGGTAATGGTACTGTTAATGCTGGTGCCGTTGCTGAACCTGGTACGTTTTGCACCATATTTTTCCAAAGCTACAACTCGGGCCCCAAGCTCGTTGGCTTCTGCTATTACTCCGGAATGATTGTCGGTCGGAACGAGCGAATGAATAAAATTTAGAATTTTAGATAGAATATAATCATGTTGTCACGACCCTACTTTTTCCGTTATCTTTTTCAGTTAATTATTTAATGACCGTTAATTGTTAGTGTGCCACGTCATTTCAATGACCTATATTATTATTATTTGTAATAATATGTATATATTAATTATTATGTGTTATGTGAATATTTGTATTCATATTTTAATTTATACGTTTCTACGTCTCGCGGATTTCCATCCGGCGAATCTTTTTGGTTTTCAAACCAACGGTCGAGTTTTTGGGACATTTAAATCCTAAATATTTTAAATATGATATTTTAAGATCATATTATTATATAGTGTATTTATATTTATTTTTCGTCGCGCGTTTGTTATCTTTCCGGATTTTAAATCGCGTAAGTGCGTTTTCGCGTTTCGGGTTTCGTTCGGGCTTTCGGGCCACAAGGATTTATCAATTAGCAAGTTTGGCCCACCATGGGGCCCACCCCATCTCAAATTCGGCCGAAGCCATGGGGGAGGGGGTAAATCCCTTTCATTTTTGCATTTCTCCTCATTTTTCACATTTTATCTCAAATTATCAAAACCTAAAAATTAGTTGGTGCTCTCCTCTTCTCCCTCTCTTTGTGCCGTCACCAACCATCACCTACATCACCAACTTCATCATTTTTCAAGCTTGGATCAAGGATTGATTAGTATAAACGCGTTCCTCTCTTCATTCTCTACGCGATTACATAGTTTGTTTCTCGATTAGGGTATAAACCCTAACCCTAGAACTTTCAATTTTTCAATTATTTTCTGTATTTTGATGTTTATTTAGTAGTATGATATTTGTGGATTATTGTAATGGTGTTTGTATGCATAGATGTACTCATAATTGCATGTTTTCGGTTTATAAAATTCTGGACAGCAGCTATTTCGTGTATTCTGAGTTTGTGACTGATATAAATGTTAAAATAAACTATCTAGATGAGTTCCTCTCATCAAGACATTAATTTTAGACTCCGGATTCATGTCGTTTCGATTCCCGGAGCCCTAGTTATGATCAAATTACTATTTTGTTAAAATTGAATTGTGATATTGACATGAACCAGGTTTGGTCCGACTTTTTGGCCTTCCTTGGAGTCTTTAGGGTGTGTTAGTGTGTTAGGACTGATGGTAGGACGAACTTTCATGTTCGGGTCACCTAAATCCGAGCCACGGTTCACCCGTTTTGACTAAAACACGGTTTTGAGTAAATTGAAGGTCCAAGTGGTGTCATGGCTGATTACCATGACTTGTGGACTGTTCTTGATGTGTTCTTGAGTGCACCATTGTGTCGGGTGGTTTGAAAAGGCGGAGATGCATATAAGGCTCGCCAGAAATCGACACCCGGGGCTCAAAATACAACCCGATGAACTTTTGAATTAAAACTTATGATTAATTCTAAAACTTATGATAAAAATAATGAATTTCATTATTAATTAATTACTTATGATAAAAGAGGTAATTATTATTATTTAAGACTTATGATATAAATATTTATTATATCATTTAATTATTATTTATGATTTAATTAACATTTTAATTTAACTTATGATTAATAATACTTTTATTATTAATGGAAAATACTTATGATAAGTATTAAATTTATTTTATAAGAATATTATTATAAGACTTATAATAAAGATTAAATAATTATTTAATTATTATAAGACTTAATTATTATTTAATTATGATTTAATTATTAAATACTTATGATTTAATAGTTATAATTAGAAACTTATGATATGATTAATAATTCATTATTAATTAATAATACTTGTGATATGATTTAAAATTTATTATTAATTAATAATACTTATAGTATGATTAATATTTAATTAATTAATTAAATACTTATGTTATATTAATTATATCATTTAAACTTATATTAACTTTAATAATTCATTTTATTTAATTAAACTTATGTTATGACATAATTATACACTTTTAACTTTAATAAACATTATAACTTATGTTATTATTATAATTTACACTTTTCAAATTAATGTTGACTATGTTTGACCAAGGTTGACTTTTGAGTTGACTTTCGGTTGACTTTGACTTTTAGTTGACTTTTGTTGACTTTCTAAATAAGGAAACTTTCCTAACTTAAAAAATTTCTAAAATAGAACTTTCTAAATTTGGAAACTTTCTAAAAATAGAAACTTTCCAAAAATAGAAACTTTCCAAAAATGGAAACCTGCTAAAAATAGAAACTTTCTAAAAATAGAAAGTATGTGTCCGTACGCTGTTCCAGTCAAACCGATGCTTGCCGAGTATTGTTCGATGTCTACTTGCAACATGTACAATAGCTATCATACTAAGACTTGACCTAAGTTAGTTATTTATATCGACCTGCTTTATTTATAGGTCGGCGTTGTGATCATTCCTGATCACTTTACTCTATTTGCTGTTCGCTTGTTTGTGTGGTTTCTTCAGTCGCTTTTAAGGTGAGTTATAGTCCTGTTTTTACATACTTTTCAAAGTATATTTTTGGGATGTGATGACATGAAATTTTATTTACGTTTAGACACAAGTAACAGTTAAATATAATTATTCATTGTGAGTTGGACAAAAATATTCCCTAGTCTGGTAACTGTAATCATTGGTTTCTACCGGTGAACGCGAATCCTACGGATAGATCTATCGGGTTTGACAACCCCATTTCGAGCTAGTCGCGCTAGCAATTTATAATCGAAATGTTTAGTACTTCGTAATTTGTTGTAGATACACTGTCCAAGTGTATATTTTTATTGTGTTTGGCAAGGGTAAATAGAGGGTTAAGTGGTTACCAGGTGGCTCATTGATAATGGAATAATGTTTAATGTTTTCTAACATTTTTAAATCTTGTGGTCTAAAGTTTACTTATATATTTAAACCTATAATTCACTCAACCTTTGTGTTGACAGTTTACTTGCATGTTTTCACAGGTACTTGAGTTATGTGATGCTTCCGCTGTCTTTAGAAGAGTCTGCATGCATTTGGGCAGATTTTATTGAAACATTTATGAAACTTAAGCTTGCATTCTATTTTTGGATAATTTAAACTTGTGGGTTTGTTGGCAAGGTTTTGTGTCAACTTTTGGTTTATTACTATGGTTGGTTGTTTTGAAACTACATATTTTGGTTTGTTTCCTTTTGGGGAAACTTTTGAAATAAAAGAATGCAACTTTGTTTATTTAATTCATTTAAAGTCCGATCAAGCTGTGGGACCAACTGACGGATCCGTTAAGTGTTTTGACGGGGTCGTCACATGTGGTATCAGAGCGTTGGTTGTAGGGAACTAGGCGGTCTTAATGTGGTCAACCCGTGGTTATTAGGGTACATTAGAGTCTAGTCTACAGCCCGACCTTTTTGCTATAGCATTATTATGCATTTCATTTCGTATAAGTTATATTATTAGCTTTCATATCTTTTTGGTATGTGGTTTGCGGTTTTACTGTTTGCAGATGTCGACTTCGAGCGATAACTCTGTTGCTGCTCCTGTTCCACCATCTCCTGCTAGATGTCGTGCTAATCAACCAGAGATCGATGATCCTGTTCATTACTATTTTTCTACCATTACTCATATGAACTGGGCTTATAATGAGGTGACACATAGTAATGCCCTTAGTGATTGTTTGCGCACTTTGCCACATAATGAAGTTATGGACGAGATCCGTGCCGACATGGGTAACTTTATCACTTTCAAGCATAGGGTTGAGGATGCGAACCATAAGCGTGATCGAGAAGTTAATGCTAAGTTCGAGGCTCTCGAGAGCACTGTTCGTGTGTTGAAGGAAGAGTTAGATGTTGTGAATGGGAAGTTGCGTAAGTATGAGGATCCTGCTGAGACTCATGCTGGACCAGCTTATCACACCCACTCTAAGCGAATGTGATGTGATTATTCATATTGATTATCTATTTCATCAGACTTAATGTCCTTTTTATACATACATTTTGGGTTATGTACGGCGTTTTGCCGAGGATTATTTTTAAGATTTTGTTATGGGATATTTTTCATTATGTATGGATGGTTATTTTTATGACATCTATTATCATTATCATGTTTTATTTCTGATGCTGTGGCTCTTGGCATGTTATATTATGCGTAATATATGTTCATGTATGTTAGGTGCTATGTATGTTGTATGATGTTATCATAAAATATGAATGCATGTGATGGTTATTTCTATAACAATCATAACTGTCATGTTATTACTCATAGTGTTTGTTAACTATTATTTATGATGGTTAATCTTTTCATGTTTTGATCTATTCCTTTATGACACTAGTATTATTCTTGGTACTAACGGATGTGTTATTCTATTTTGAAGATCATGCCTCCAAGAGAGTCCACTGAAGCGCGTATGCAACGCCTGATCAATGAAGGAATTGCTGCTGCTATGGCCGCAAATGCTAATGTTAACGCCAATGTGAACAACAACCAGGTGGGATGCTCCCACAAGACTTTTATGGCTGGTCGACCCCAAGAATTCAGTGGTACGGAAAGACCAATAGGGCTTACTCGTTGGTTCGAGAAGATCGAATCTATTTTCAGGGTCAGTCGGGTCCGTGAAGAGGACAAAGTTAGTTTCGCTAGTTGCACTCTCAAGGATAGTGCCTTGACATGGTGGAACAATCTGGTTAGTAGTTTGGGAAGCGATGTAGCTTATGGTTTGGCCTGGAATGATTTTAAGGAAAGATTGATCACCCGCTATAGACCTCGGAGTGAGCTTAAGAAGCTAGAGGTTGAGCTCAAGAATTTGAAAATGCATGGCACTGAGTTAGATGCCTATGAACGAAGGTTTTTCGAGTTAAATTTGCTGTGTCCTAGGGTTTATGCGGATGAGGACCGCAAAATTGAGGCTTACATTGATGGTTTGTCAGAGAAAATTGAACACGGGGTTGAGTCTAGTGAACCCCAGACTATTGAGGCGGCTATGTCTATGGCCCACAAACTTAATGACAAGGTGTTGAGAAGAAGCAAGACTATAGTTGCTGAAACTAGTGAGGAGGTTGTCAAGAAGGCTGATAATGGGAAACGAAAGTGGGATAACAACCGCAATCAAAACCAAAATCGGCAGAAGAAACAGGATACCTCAGGTGCTAACAACAGAAATCAGCGTGTGTGTCCTCGTTGGTATAAAGCTCATGATGGTTACTGCACGGTTACTTGTAAGAGGTGCTCCAAGCAAGGGCACATTGCTAAAGATTGTACAGTGCTTTTGCTGGGTTCTGCTACTCCCGCGACTGGTGGTAATAATAATAATGTTGGTAATAGAGGTGGTAACGGTAATGGTAATGGGAAATCGAATAATGGAGGTAATCAAAGGGTTTGTTATGAGTGTGGGAAGCCGGGGTATTTCCGAGATGCTTATCCCAACAAGAAGACTGCTGAAACTGCACGCGGCCGAGCGTTCAACATTAATGCTAAGGATGCGGAGGAAGATCCTAAGCTTGTTACTGGTACGTTCTCAGTCAACGATTTATCAGTTTATGTACTATTTGATTCAGGGGCTGATTTAAGTTTCGTGTCTAGTAAATTAAGTCCGAGGATCAAAACGCCGTTAACTCCCTTAGACAATACTTATGTTGTTGAAGTAGCTAATGGTAAAGAACTTACTGCTAAGACTGTACATCGTAAATGTAACATTAATCTGGGTGGTAGGGATTTTCAGATAGACTTGATACCGATTGAACTTGGTAATTTTGATATTGTTATTGGTATGGATTGGTTATCTGCGAACCGTGCTGAGATCGTGTGTTATGATAAGGCTATTTGTATTACTGATGTGATTGGAGAGCCACTGATGGTCTTTGGAGATAAGAAATGCACACAGTTAAATCTTATTAGCTGTATGAAAGTTCGTAAACATCTCCGCAAAGGCTGTCATGCTATTCTTGCTCATGTTGTTGATCCTAGTAAGGAAGTGAAGAACGTTGATGACGTTCACATTGTTAGGGATTTTCCCGAGGTGTTTCCCGATGACTTACCTGGCCTTCCACCGCAACGCGCGGTAGAATTTCAAATTGATCTTGTTCCCGGCGCTGCTCCTATAGCACGTGCTCCTTATCGTCTTGCGCCTTTTGAACTTCAAGAATTGTCGAGTCAACTCCGTGAGTTGTTAGACAAAGGTTTTATTCGTCCTAGTTCGTCCCCTTGGGGAGCTCCCGTTCTGTTTGTTAAGAAGAAGGATGGTTCTTTTCGTTTATGCATTGATTATCGTGAACTGAATAAGCTCACTGTTAAAAATTGTTATCCTCTTCCGAGAATTGATGATATGTTCGATCAACTTCAGGGTTCGTCTGTTTATTCAAAAATTGATCTTCGTTCTGGCTATCATCAGTTGCGTGTTAAGGAATCTGATGTTTCAAAAACTGCTTTTCGCACCCGTTACGGTCACTTTAAATTTCTTGTTATGCCGTTCGGATTGACAAATGCACCTGCTGTGTTCATGGACCTCATGAACCGTGTGTGTAGACCCTATCTAGACAAGTTCGTTATTGTTTTCATCGACGACATCCTTATCTATTCTAAGAGTGATGAAGAGCACGAAGAACACTTGAGGTTAGTGCTTGATTTGTTAAAGAAAGAAGAGTTGTACGCTAAGTTCTCTAAGTGTGCTTTTTGGTTAAGAGAAGTTCAATTCCTTGGTCATATTGTTAATAAACAGGGAATACAAGTTGATCCTGCTAAAATTGAGGCGATTGAAAAGTGGGAAACCCCGAAAACTCCTACTCAGATTCGTCAGTTCTTAGGGTTGGCAGGTTACTATCGAAGGTTCATCCAGGATTTCTCTCGTATTTCGAAACCTCTGACTGCTTTAACGCATAAAGGGAAGAAGTATGAGTGGAAGGATGAACAAGAGAATGCTTTTCAGATTTTGAAGAAGAAGTTGACTACCGCTCCGATTTTGTCACTACCGGAGGGTAATGACGATTTTGGTGTTTATTGTGATGCATCGCGACAAGGCTATGGTTGCGTTTTGATGCAACGAAAGAAGGTTATTGCGTATGCGTCACGACAGTTGAAGATTCACGAACAGAACTATACAACTCATGATTTAGAGTTGGGGGCTGTTGTTTTTGCGCTTAAAATTTGGAGACACTATCTTATTGGTGTTAAGAGTACTGTGTACACCGATCACAAGAGTCTTCAACATATCCTCGATCAGAAACAGTTGAACATGAGACAACGAAGATGGATTGAGACGTTGAATGATTATAATTGTGACCTTTTGTATCACCCGGGTAAGACCAATGTTGTGGCTGATGCATTGAGTCATAAAGAAAGGACTGAACCTCGTAGGGTTAGGGCCTTGAATATGACAGTTAGATCATGTAACGACCCGGAAATTTCCGACCAAATTTAAACTCTAATCTCTATATGGTTCCGACACGATAAGCAAAAACCCTAAAGTTGACCCGCACTTTTTCGATCATTCTATACTTATAAGATTAATATTTACATAAATTAAACCTTACCAACATGATAAGCAATCCAAATTGTTGAGATTTATGTTTCCGAAAAGAGTTTTACACAACGTTTGACCGTCTAGTTTGACCGATGATATCACGAACTATACAATATATGATAATTATATGTTTGTGTATATATATGTATATATACATATTTAACATGATTAATGAATGTTTTAATATCTCATTTTGTATTAATAACAATAAGTTATAAGTATATTTTGAAACTACTAACTTAAGTTTTCAAAACGATAACTATATGTAACGTTATTTGACATAAATACTTAAGACTTATAATGTTTATACATATATCATATAAGTAATGTATTTAATCACTTTTAAAGACTTAAATACATAAAATCATATAAGTGTATTCACAAAAGATAGCTATATTTGAATCCTCATTCCATTTTTCACAAAATTTCTATACGTATATCTAGAGTATTTGTACTCGTATCATACCTAGCTTCTATACGTATTTACTATTGGTATATACACATCAAATCACCACCTAACCAGCCCTTGTTCATGCCTTATGTATAAGGTAATTACTTTTGAATGATTGTAAGACTAATTACAAAAATACAAACTAAAAATTTGTCCATGTCTACTACATAAACATTTTTTTTAGGAGTATATATGTATCCTCATTTTGTTTCATTTTTACTTCCATTCTCTAGCTAAAAACACCCACACTCTCAAGAACATTAAACTCCATAAACATTCAGCAAAGTTCCATGAAGATCTAGCTTCAAAAACCTTACTTAAACACCATAAGAAAACCATACAAAAACACTTCAAGAAATCCTTCCAAAAACACAAACTTACTTCCAATCTTTCATCCACTTCCATCACCCTTTTGATTCTAGCTTCTTACTCCTCTTTTAAAGCAACCTTGTCCAAGGAACTTAGGTAGTATCTATGTTCATAACCTTATTCGATTCATATATATATAGCTATCTTATTTTGTGGTATAAAAGTTTAACAACAAGAACATAGTTTGAATATTTTCAAACTTGTTTGCAAACTAAATAGATCCTTCTAACTTAACTTTTAAAATACTTCAAGACCTGTAATATAACTTAAATATATGCTAATTTAACAAGGTATAATTTGGTTTTTCAAAGAATATCTTAAAAACTGTTTTTACGATGTCGGAGTGCCACCGGGGACTGTTTTGGGTTGGATAATTAAAAACCATCTTAAACTTTGAGTTGGAGGTTTATGTTCTGGAAAAATGATTTTTACTATGAATATGATAACACATAAAAATTTCATGATTTAATTCAAAGTATAAGTATTTTTAGAAAAATAATCATTTAAGGTTGTTTAAATAAAGGAAAATGTTTAACTTCATAAGTTTCACTAAAGTTTCACCTATGCCGTGTGATTTTGAATACAAACCAAGGTATTTTCAGTTCATAGTCTTAAAGAGGGACTCGATCCAAGGAGATGGCAAGTTGAATCAACGAAAACGGATTTGTAACGAAGAAACTATGACCGAAACAAAATTGGTTATCCAAGACTTGTTTAACTTCGGGATTAATTGGGAAAAATTAAATAAAATCACATCTTTCTAAAATAACATGATATTTTATATATATGTACTCATAATTCAATTTTATATGGTTCAGGATCACCCTTAAACAATACGAGAAGATTAATCATAAGATCCCATGATTGTACGCAACACGTCATTTGACAACACCGGTACTTTATGTACGCAACACGTCATTTGACAACACCGGTACCGTGGGTCAAGATTAATCTCGACCAATACATATAAGATGAGGGTTTTATTTATTTCAACATGTACAATAGCTATCATACTAAGACTTGACCTAAGTTAGTTATTTATATCGACCTGCTTTATTTATAGGTCGGCGTTGTGATCATTCCTGATCACTTTACTCTATTTGCTGTTCGCTTGTTTGTGTGGTTTCTTCAGTTGCTTTTAAGGTGAGTTATTGAAAGGACCCGTTCATATACATTATAAACGATTCACAATAGTTGATTACATCGCGAGGTATTTGACCTCTATATGATACATTTTACAAACATTGCATTCGTTTTTAAAAGACAAACTTTCTTTACAACGAAAGTTGATGGCATGCACACCATTTCATAATACATCCAACTATAATTGACATAATAATAATCTTGATGAACTCAATGACTCGAATGCAACGCCTTTCAAAATATGTCATGAATGACTCCAAGTAATATCCTTAAAATGAGCTAATGCACAGCGGAAGATTTTTTTAATAACTGAGAATAAACATGCTTTAAAGTGTCAACCAAAAGGTTGGTGAGTTCATAGGTTTATCATAACAATCATTTCAACATATTAATAGACCACAAGATTTCCGTTTATAAATATATGTACACTCGCAAGTGTATACAAGTATTCTATAAGTTGTAGGCACCCGGTAACAAGCCTTAACGTTCATGTTTTACCCTCTGAAGTACACCAGATCAGGTGTGTTTAAAATAACCTCGAAGTACTAAAGCATCCCATAGTCAGGATGGGGTTTGTCGGGCCCAATAGATCTATCTTTAGGATTCGCGCCTACCGTACATAGACAAGTAGTTTAATGTTACCAAGCTAAGGGTATATTTCTGGTTTAAACCCACGTAGAATTAGTTTTAGTACTTGTGCCTATTTCGTAAAACATTTATAAAAACAGCGCATGTATTCTCAGTCCCAAAAATATATATAAAAGGGAGCAAATGAAACTCACAATACTGTATTTCGTAGTAAAAATACATATAACGTCATTTAACAAGTGCAAGGTTGGCCTCGGATTCACGAACGTATCAATATTGAGATTCAATATTGCAGGAAAGTACGTAGACGCAACGGAGATGATAAATACTAGATTGACCTCACGAGCATACCCATGAACCATACCCATTACCTCCATAGCTATAACCCATAATTTCCTTAGCTTCGACTCATTCAAAAAAACTATTTTGAAATCACTCGGACAGTACTCCGTCGTAATATTTTATGTATACTAATAATATCTTGAAATAATACAGAGCAAATATATATATATATATATATATATATATATATATATATATATATATATATATATATATATATATATATATATATATATATATATATATATATATATATATATATATCGATTGAGAGAGTTTAGAGAAATATATTTTCAAGTTTCTATGAAATAATGAAACCTATTGAATTCTATTTATAATAGATTTTTGAATTATTAAAGTAAATTATTAAAGTATGAATTATTAAAGTGAATTATTAAAGTATGAATTATTAAAGTGAATTATTAAAGTATGAATTATTAAAGTGAATTATTAAAGTATGAATTATTAAAGTGAATTATTAAAGTATGAATTATTAAAGTGAATTATTAAAGTTAAAGTAAAGTAAAAGTAAAGTAAAGGTAAAGTTAAAGTATAGTAAAAGTATAAAAACTATGTATGTATAATACGCGTATAAATATATATAATATTAATTTAAATCGTTATATATATTTAATGAAATAAAATATAAATATCGTTATATTTATTATACTGGTTAAGTAATGAGTTGTCAAAAGTGATTCTAGATATTTATAAAAGTTATATACGTTTTAATAATAAAATTCTTTTTAAACTGAAAACGTCTTTGTACATTTGAAAATAGATTAATAGAATATTATGGAAACCAGTTCTCCACTAACTTTTGTCTAACTTTCGTAAATGACACTTTTTGTTTTTATTTATAAATAGCTTTACAAATTATTCTGAATATCGTTAAGAGGAATAGATTTTCTCAAATCATAGTGGACCTCTCAACAGAGACTTGTAATCATAATTCAATGTTTCTGATAATTCAATCATTTAATATATATTTTTTTAATTTCGTCGAAAATCATATTGAAACAAATACGTTCATGTAAAGTATTATACGTTTAATACTTTATTAATATTCTCAAGTTATAATATATATATATACATATACATATACATATCTATTTATATATAACTGTTCGTGAATCGTCGGAATTTGGTCGAGGTTATAATGAATGTATGAACACAGTTTAAAATTCTTGAGATTTAACTTAAAAAACTTTGCTTATCGTGTCGGAATAATATAAAGATTAAAGTTTAAATTTGGTCAGAAATTTCCGGGTCGTCACAGTACCTACCCGTTAAAGAAATTTCGTCCCCGAAATTTGATAGAGGTCGTCATGACTAACAATGAGAATGTTATTATAACGATTATAGAGTTTTATCATGTTCAAGAAGAATGGATAAAATAATTCGATTACTCGAAGCGTGTGAGTGAAGTTATCGTAAATGAATGAAATAAGATAATAGTGATTCGTCGTATCTTTTGACGTCATCACGATTGATCTCCGAAAAGAAAATCTTTGTAATCTATATTGGATTTGATTATTCGGCGATTAAGGAAATTATGATCCTCTTCGAATTAATGCGATAATCCATTTTGATTTCTCGGTCGGATATTTCACTATAAATCCACCTCATATGTTTTCTTACAACTCACACCTTCTCAACTCATATTTTAAAGTATTTGTCAATATGCTTCATCCAGTGCTGATTCTTGATATACTCCTCACTTTCATATCTGTCGCTCTTCTTTTTCATCTGCCTCCAGAAGAATCTATTTACTTCTACTATACTCTTGGTTTTATAGTGTTTTTAGTTCTCCCGTGTCTTTATATTGCTATATGCATTGATATATACAGTTTGTGATTTCTGGGTTGTTGTTGGGTTTTATATCTTCCCTTATATTTCAAAGTCCTTGCTTTTTCTATAATCATTATCATCCACAGTTAATGCTCTCTTTTATTTGCTATGATTTATACTCCCATTTCTAGTTCGGAGCTTTGTCCTTTCGTTTCTTCTTCTTGCGATTAAGCACCGCTTGTAATGGTCCAGAATTCGCAGATATAAATTTCGGAATGAACATTGTTAATGTTCTAGGAAGGAAATTATAATGGCACGATCTTGAGTTGTCAAATTACCAGAATACCTCGGAAAAGGCCGAATCATCAAGAAATATTTTCTTGATATTTAGAGATTGAAGAGAATACAAGAATCGTGTAACATAGCACATGATGACGTTATGATCTGTGAATCATCAAATTCCATTTAGAAACTCAGCATGAATTACTTTAATATAATCACGTTGATCAAGTGTCATTATATTATACTAACTCATGCTTCAGCTCCCAACACTTCTTTAAGAATATTCCTATTTTAAACTCGAATGTTTCAGAATTTAGAAACTAAAATAGTTTCTTTTATGATATAATACAGATAGCGCGAAGAGGTAAATGATTTCAGATAAGAATAATTATTAAAATATCTTCAGAAGTATGGATGATATTTATAATGAAAGATACGATGATATCTTAGAATGTCTAATATCAAAGGATGATGAAGGATATTGTCCGCAGGGGTTTAGAGTCAGGAGCAAGGTATTCGTTAATGACTTCAGCAAGTACTGAATCATTTGGATTCTTTGAAGGCAGGTTCAGCCTTTGTGATTTGTCCACAGCCTCCTTCATACTTTGCTCAATCCGTTTTCCAGTTCCAAAGCTTCTCTTTTACTGAGCTTTACCAATATACCATCCTTTATCATCCAACTTTTTACTGTTAAGGTCGTTTACAGTTTTTGCTGCTTCATCAGCATTTTTCAAAATTTCGAGAACTGGTTCGCAGTTTAGGGTGTTTTTCAGAAATTTCTCATTCAAAGAATGTAAGTCTTGGAGGTAGACGTTGTGTGTATATGTAATTGTTGATGTAGACATGCTGCGAGGTTTCAAAATACTGATTGCTGATTCTCAATAATTGGTATGGCAATTCTTGTTATAAGGTACGAATGAGTATATGATAGGGTTTCGATAATTATAATGATTTTTTTTTTTTGGAAAGTCAAAGATCAGTGAAGTTGTTGGTAAGTTTATTGCTAATGTGGTGATTATAAACGATTCCCCGGTAACATTGGCAAAAGGGCAACGTATCTATCGAGGTTATAATAAGACTGTTTTGATTGAGAAGTCGAAGTTGACTTGCTGGAGCTGTGACAAAACTGTCTATTTTGAAACGGAATTGAAAAGTTATTTTAGCTAGTAAATGCCAAAGGGTCTAACATGGATACGTATCGAACTATGACTTGGGTTTTGAGATTTTTTCAGGTGTATAACTGTGGGTAACATGTGGTTGGATCATCATCTCGATTGTTCCTTAGTTGAAGTGTCTTCAGGAATTTCGAAGGGTTTGAGCACATATTGTAATCGTTAATACATATGATATTCTAACACAGTTTTGAAGTCAAAGTATAGCTTTTAAAGATATAGGAATCTAAGAGTGATGATACTGCTAATATTTCGAATTGAATTATGCGATTTCAAAATCAGAATATGTAATTGAATTTAAATGAGTATGATTGTTTTGATTTATATGAAAGAATGGATATTGTTGTGAAAGTAGGGAGTATAGTTGATGATTGCTGAATCAGTTTCGAAAAATGTAATATATTAATTGTGAATTTATATATCTCTCGGGTATTACCTACCCGTTAAAAAAAATTTCACAATTAATATTTTGTACAAAAGAAGTTTATTACATTCTTTATGAAAATATATGTGTATATTTTCTTTAGATGTAATATAGATTTAATGAGTTAATATTAAATTAAACTCATTTGTTTTATGATTGGAACTAGAATTGAGTAATCCCTAAAACTTTATAAATTGCATAAGTATTTCTTCAATAATATTGAAATTATGAATCATTATTTTGTTATTTGTTGGTTTTCGTGAAATTCTTGTGAACTTCGCAAGGTACAAATGATGTTATTTGAAAAGTTTCGAGTACATCGATGATGAAAGTGTAAAATCAAACATATATTCGAATAATACACTTGATTTATTATGAATTGGATTTTTATTGAATTGAGACAGAGATTGTAATTAACGATGGTTAAGTTACGGACGAAGGACGTACATCATTGCATATTTGTAATATGAATTAACTGAGTAGTTAAGATTCACACATAATAGCTTAGTACGGGAAGATTTATTATGGTTTAAAAATTTATACATATAAAATATACATATAAATCTTTCGATTGGAAATGAGTTAATACTTCGTAACTCGTTGATACAATATATTTGTAGTTGATTCGTAATGATGTCCACAATGATTCTTGAACTGACAGAGTTTGTGATGTTACAGGTGCTGTTGATTCTGACGATACTGACGGCACTGACAGTGTTGATGATGCTACGGTCCTGTTGATGCTGTTGGTAAAACAATTCTAGCTTGTAAATCGTACACCATTTTTGATCAAAGTTTCTACTCTACCATCTCCGTTCACTCATCCGATTTACGGTCAGAATTAAATAATCTCTAAGATTTTGGAGATTACATAACTGCCGCAGAGATATCTCTTCAATGAAGTTTATGAATTAATACTTCATCGTTTTTTGTTATTGATATTCCTGGATATTTACAGGGCGTATGACGTTGATGTTTGAGATACATATTGTGATGTTGCGGTGTGGGATGTGGATGTTGTTGTTGGTGGTGGTGATGGTACTGTTGGTGTTGCTGATGGTGGTACTGTTTATGCTGCTGGTGCTGCTGCTGGTGTTTGTAACCTTTGCACCATATTCTCCAAAGCCACTACCCGAGCGCGAAGCTCGTTGACTTCTTCTATTACACCGAGGTGATTATTGGTTCGGACGAGCGGATAAATAAAATCTAGAATTTGGTGTAGTATGTAATCGTGACGAGATACTCTAGAAATAAGAGAGAAAATGGTGTTTCGGATAGGTTCGCCGGTAAGTGCTTCAGGTTCTTCGCCAAGAGGGCAATGTGGTGGATGGAAGGGATCACCTTATTCTTGTCTCCAATGATTAAGGAGGCTACGAACCCATCCCCAATTCATCCAGAATAGATGATGACTAATTGGTTGATCTATTCCGGTCACACTGCTTTCGGAACTTGAGTGGGATTCTGTAGTGACCCGAACTTTTCCATGTTTATATATATTAATTGAGATTGATATTTACATGATTAAATGTTTCCAACATGTTAAGCAATCAAACTTGTTAAGACTTGATTAATTGAAATATGTTTCATATAGACAATTGACCACCCAAGTTGACCGGTGATTCACGAACGTTAAAACTTGTAAAAACTATATGATGATATATATATGGATATATATATAGTTAACATGATACTATGATAAGTAAACATATCATTAAGTATATTAACAATGAACTACATATGTAAAAACAAGACTACTAACTTAATGATTTTTAAACGAGACATATATGTAACGATTATCGTTGTAAAGACATTTAATGTATATATATCATATTAAGAGATATTCATACATGATAATATCATGATAATATAATAATTTAAAATCTCATTTGATATTATAAACATTGGGTTAACAACATTTAACAAGATCGTTAACCTAAAGGTTTCAAAACAACACTTACATGTAACGACTAACGATGACTTAACGACTCAGTTAAAATGTATATACATGTAGTGTTTTAATATGTATTTATACACTTTTTAAAGACTTCAATACACTTATCAAAATACTTCTACTTAACAAAAATGCTTACAATTACATCCTCGTTCAGTTTCATCAACAATTCTACTCGTATGCACCCGTATTCGTACTCGTACAATACACAGCTTTTAGATGTATGTACTATTGGTATATACACTCCAATGATCAGCTCTTAGCAGCCCATGTGAGTCACCTAACACATGTGGGAACCATCATTTGGCAACTAGCATGAAATATCTCATAAAATTACAAATATATGAGTAATCATTCATGACTTATTTACATGAAAACAAAATTACATATCCTTTATATCTAATCCATACACCAACGACCAAAAACACCTACAAACACTTTCATTCTTCAATTTTCTTCATCTAATTGATTTCTCTCAAGTTCTATCTTCAAGTTCTAAGTGTTCTTCATAAGTTCCAAAAGTTCTAGTTTCATAAAATCAAGAATACTTTCAAGTTTGCTAGCTCACTTCCAATCTTGTAAGGTGATCATCCAACCTCAAGAAATCTTTGTTTCTTACAGTAGGTTATCATTCTAATACAAGGTAATAATCATATTCAAACTTTGGTTCAATTTCTATAACTATAACAATCTTATTTCAAGTGATGATCTTACTTGAACTTGTTTTCGTGTCATGATTCTGCTTCAAGAACTTCGAGCCATCCAAGGATCCATTGAAGCTAGATCCATTTTTCTATTTTCCAGTAGGTTTATCCAAGGAACTTAAGGTAGTAATGATGTTCATAACATCATTCGATTCATACATATAAAGCTATCTTATTCGAAGGTTTAAACTTGTAATCACTAGAACATAGTTTAGTTAATTCTAAACTTGTTCGCAAACAAAAGTTAATCCTTCTAACTTGACTTTTAAAATCAACTAAACACATGTTCTATATCTATATGATATGCTAACTTAATGATTTAAAACCTGGAAACACGAAAAACACCGTAAAACCGGATTTACGCCGTCGTAGTAACACCGCGGGCTGTTTTGGGTTAGTTAATTAAAAACTATGATAAACTTTGATTTTAAAGTTGTTATTCTGAGAAAATGATTTTTATTATGAACATGAAACTATATCCAAAAAATTATGATTAAACTCAAAGTGGAAGTATGTTTTCTAAAATGGTCATCTAGACGTCGTTCTTTCGACTGAAATGACTACCTTTACAAAAACGACTTGTAACTTATTTTTCCAACTATAAACCTATACTTTTCTGTTTAGATTCATAAAATATAGTTCAATATGAAACCATAGCAATTTGATTCACTCAAAACGGATTTAAAATGAAGAAGTTATGGGTAAAACAAGATTGGATAATTTTTCTCATTTTAGCTACGTGAAAATTGGTAACAAATCTATTCCAACCATAACTTAATCAACTTGTATTGTATATTATGTAATCTTGAGATACCATAGACACGTATACAATGTTTCGACCTATCATGTCGACACATCTATATATATTTCGGAACAACCATAGACACTCTATATGTGAATGTTGGAGTTAGCTATACAGGGTTGAGGTTGATTCCAAAATATATATAGTTTGAGTTGTGATCAATACTGAGATACGTATACACTGGGTCGTGGATTGATTCAAGATAATATTTATCGATTTATTTCTGTACATCTAACTGTGGACAACTAGTTGTAGGTTACTAACGAGGACAGCTGACTTAATAAACTTAAAACATCAAAATATATTAAAAGTGTTGTAAATATATTTTGAACATACTTTGATATATATGTATATATTGTTATAGGTTCGTGAATCAACCAGTGGCCAAGTCTTACTTCCCGACGAAGTAAAAATCTGTGAAAGTGAGTTATAGTCCCACTTTTAAAATCTAATATTTTTGGGATGAGAATACATGCAGGTTTTATAAATGATTTACAAAATAGACACAAGTACGTGAAACTACATTCTATGGTTGAATTATCGAAATCGAATATGCCCCTTTTTATTAAGTCTGGTAATCTAAGAATTAGGGAACAGACACCCTAATTGAAGCGAATCCTAAAGATAGATCTATTGGGCCTAACAAACCCCATCCAAAGTACCGGATGCTTTAGTACTTCGAAATTTATATCATATCCGAAGGGTGTCCCGGAATGATGGGGATATTCTTATATATGCATCTTGTTAATGTCGGTTACCAGGTGTTCACCATATGAATGATTTTTATCTCTATGTATGGGATGTGTATTGAAATATGAAATCTTGTGGTCTATTGTTACGATTTGATATATATAGGTTAAACCTATAACTCACCAACATTTTTGTTGACGTTTAAAGCATGTTTATTCTCAGGTGAATATTAAGAGCTTCCGCTGTTGCATACTAAAATAAGGACAAGATTTGGAGTCCATGTTTGTATGATATTGTGTAAAAACTGCATTCAAGAAACTGATTTCGATGTAACTGATAATGCTAAAAACGAACATATATTTCATAGCATTATTCCTCAAGAAAGACAAGCTTTTAGTTGCAATTGTTCTATTTACAAGTGATATTCGTTTAAATAATAAAAGGTGAAGACAAAAGACAGATTCGACGAATTGAAGACGCAAACGACCAAAAAGCTCAAAAGTACAAAAGACAATCAAAAAGGTTCCAAATTATTGATAAGAAACGTCTCGAAATCACAAGAGTACAAGATTCAAAACGCAAAGTACAAAATATAAAATTGTACGCAAGGACGTTCGAAAATCCGGAACCGGGACTAGAGTCAACTCTTAACGCTCGACGCAACGGACTAAAAATTACAAGTTAACTATGTATATAAATATAATATAATATATAATTAATTATATTAATTATATATATATTATATATATATATTAAAAACCGTCGGCAGCAGGAAACTCCAAGGGGGTAAGCTGTAAATACCTCTCCGCGACTCGCGGAGTTGTAAGGCCATTTTGCCGCGAGTCGCGGAGCCCCAAATTTCACTTCTGGCTATAAAGCCAACCGAATTCTGATCGAATTTATCATCATTTTTTCTTCTCATTCATACGAAGTAATATATATTTATATTTATAATTTATATTTTAATTTTAATTATAATTCTAATAATAAGGGTATGTTAGCGAATGTTGTAAGGGTGTAAGTCGAAATTCTGTCCGTGTAACGCTACGCTATTTTTAATCATTGTAAGTTATGTTCAACCTTTTTATATTAATGTCTCGTAGCTAAGTTATTATTATGCTTATTTAAAACGAAGTAATCATGATGTTGGGCTAATTACTAAAATTGGGTAATTGGGCTTTGTACCATAATTGGGGTTTGGACAAAAGAACGACACTTGTGGAAACTAGACTATGGGCTATTAATGGGCTTTATATTTGTTTAACTAAATGAAAGTTTGTTAATGTTAATATAAAGATTTACAATTGGGCGTCCCTATAAATTACCATATACACTCGATCGGACACGATGGGCGGGGTATTTATATGTACGAATAATCGTTCATTTAACCGGACACGGGAATGGATTAATAGCCACTAGAATAATCAAAACAGGGGTGAAATTACATTCAAGGGTAATTGGTGTAATTGTTAACAAAGTAGTAAAACCTTGGTTTACACGCAGTCGATAACCTGGTGTACTCATTAAACAAAGTATTAAAACCTTGTTACAATTCGAATCCCCAATTAGTTGGAATATTTATCTTCGGGTATAATAATAATTTGACAAGGACACTTGCAATTTATATTTATGACTGATGGACTGTTATGGACAAAAACCAGACGGACATATTGAATAATCCAGGACAAAGGACAATTAACCCATGGGCATAAAACTAAAATCAACACGTCAAACATCATGATTACGGAAGTTTAAATAAGCATAATTCTTTTATTTCATATTTAATTTCCTTTATTTTATATTTAATTGCACTTCTAATTATCGCACTTTTATTTATTTTATTTTATCGCACTTTTAATTATCGTACTTTTTAATTATCGCAATTTAATTTTATCGCATTTTTATTATTCGCAATTTCATTATCGTTATTTACTTTACGCTTTAATTTAAAGTCTTGTATTTATTTTATATTTTACATTAGGTTTTAACTGCGACTAAAGTTTTAAAATCGACAAACCGGTCATTAAACGGTAAAAACCCCCCTTTATAATAATAATATTACCTATATATATATTTGTATTTTTATAAAAGTTAACTAATATAGCGTTGAGCTTTGTTTAAAGATTTCCCTGTGGAACGAACCGGACTTACTAAAAACTACACTACTGTACGATTAGGTACACTGCCTATAAGTGTTGTAGCAAGGTTTAAGTATATCCATTCTATAAATAAATAAATATCTTGTGTAAAATTGTATCGTATTTAATAGTTTTTCCTAGTAAAATAATAACTATTTTATATACACCTCGTTCGACATCAAGTATTTTTGGCGCCGCTGCCGGGGAACATCTTAAAAGCCGGAAGCGCAACGCTAATATAAAAAAAAAAAAAAAAGATTTTTAGTTACTTTTATTAAAAATTTGCTTTTGTAGAAATACGTTTTAATTATTCAAAAATATAAAAAACAAAAATATTAGTATTTTTAGGATTTTGTTAAATATTTAAGTTTTATAAGTTTCTTTATTTTTATTTTAGTTTATAAAAATATAAGTTTTAATTTTAATATCTTTTAATTATTTAAAAAAAAAACAGAAAACAAAATAAAAAGAAAAAAAAAATAAAAAGAAAAACGCGTAAAAAGACAAAGCTGTCAACTGAATTCCTGAACCCCGCGACTTGCGGGGTTTTCCTCTTTATTTGCCGCGACTCGCGGAGACCCTCTGACACACGGACAAAAACCCTAATCACGGGTTATTTTTAATTATTATTATTATTAAAACCTAAATATTATTATTATTATTAATTTTAGTTTTATTTTTACTTTTTACTTTATATTTATGTATTTAGTATTAATTAAGTTTTTATTAAATTGTAAAATTAATAGTTTAGTAAAATAAATAATATAAAATAATATTTTTATAAAAATTGTACTTTTTACAATTTTTTGTATATTTTTATATTTTGTACCTTTTTAATCGTTGTAGCGTAACTTTTGTATTTTTAGCTCATATTTAATTTTAAACTTAGTTTTAGCTATAGTTATTTTTACTCCTAGATTTTTAGGCTTTGCCGTAGAATTCCTTAAGTGCTTTTTCTTTAGACTAAAATTTAGGTGCTTTAGAATTTTGCGACGCCTTTTTAAGTTTTAGTTTCTTTTTAAGTTATTTCCATTTGGGACTTAGTTTTTCCTGTAAGCTTTAATATTTTTAGACCTTTTACTATGTATCAATTATCATTCCAATTAGTAATTTCAATTTGCGATTATAATTTTAAGTTAGTTGTAGTAATAAGGTTAAATTAGTTAAGTATTTTTAAGTTTTGATAAGTTTCTTTTATTTTTCCGTCACCTTTTATTTTTCAACCATTTTTCTTTTTCGACCTTTTGCGACGAACTCTTTGTCTTTCTTATTTCTCGCCATTCTAGTTTTTAGGACTTAGATTTTTATTCTACTTCTTATCTAAATTTCTTAAAATTACGAAAATTTATTTTAAGTGGTTAAATTGATAGACATCAAAATTTTCTGGTTCGTAGTAATAGTTGGATTTGTACGTGGACCGGGTTATTGGAGCCAAACAGTCCTCAATTATATTGAGACCAAACGAATCCTGCCCCTCTGCTGCATCTTTTGGCTATTCGAAACGTGGGCAAAATCAGAAAAGTCTATTGATTGGATAACTTATTATAATTTTTCTTTCCTTTTAAAAACTAATAGGATATTCAGTGAATGCACCGAGCAAGACGTTCATCACCTTTTGTACGTTCACCACCTGTAACTCGATCAAGACATCGTTTAACAAATATAACCGCCGTTGATTTTTCTTTAGAATCGTCATCCAGTCGACCAAGTACTTCAGTTCAAAATACCGATAATCCATTTTTTGAACCCGACCTCACAATTGAGAATCCAGAAAATATTCAGGAACGGTTCGTAGATCCTGAACCATTAAACTTTCCTCCGGAACCACCAATCATTCAAACAGAGATTGTTGAGGAACGAACTATTAAATCAGAATCATCTAGTGATACCGATTCAACAAATTCAATTATGGAGAATCTGGAACCTTTAAGTATGGAAGACCGAATGAGAGCTAAACGCACTGGCCAAGGTCACGCGATTACTCATCCAGACATTAATGCGCCAGATTATGAAATCAAAGGACAAATTCTACACATGGTGACTAATCAATGCCAATTTAGTGGTGCGCCGAAGGAAGATCCAAATGAACATCTACGTACCTTTAATAGGATCTGTACACTATTTAAAATCCGAGAAGTGGAGGATGAACAAATATATCTCATGTTATTTCCCTGGACTTTAAAGGGAGAAGCCAAAGATTGGTTGGAATCGTTACCTGAAGGGGCGATTGATACATGGGATGTTTTAGTTGACAAATTTCTTAAACAATTTTTTCCCGCATCTAAAGCCGTAAGACTTCAAGCAGAAATTGTTACGTTCACACAGAAGCCAAATGAAACTCTATATGAGGCATGGACAAGATATGGAAAGTTGTTAAGAGGATGTCCGCAACATGGTTTAGACACCTGTCAAATAGTACAAATATTCTACCAAGGATGCGACATCACTACAAGGAAAGACATAGATATAGCAGCTGGTGGTTCGATTATGAAGAAAACCGAAACTGATGCTTACAAAATTATTGATAACACTGCTTCCCACTCACATGAGTGGCACCAAGAAAAAGACATCATTAGATCATCTAAAGCAGCTAGAGCCGATTCTAGCCATGACTTAGATTCCATTTCCGCAAAGATAGATGCTTTCGAGAGACGAATGGAAAAGATGACTAAGGATATTCACTCAATACGAATTAGTTGTGAGCAGTGTGGAGGACCACATTTGACAAAAGATTGTCTCAGTATTGAATTAACAATGGAACAAAGAGAGAATATTTCATACATAAACCAAAGGCCTGGAAATAATTATCAGAATAATTATCAACCGCCAAGACCAATTTACAATCAAAACCAAAATTATAACCGAAATATTCCATACAATAACCAACAAGGTCCTAGCAATCAACAAGTATCCAATAATACTTACAATCAGCAAAGACCGAATTTTCAAAACAAACCACCACAACAAACCGATGATAAAAAGCCGAATTTAGAAGATATGATGACGAAGCTAGTTGAAACTCAAACGCAGTTTTTCACATCTCAAAAACAAACCAATGAACAAAATGCTCAAGCATTTAGAAATCAACAAGCTTCTATTCAAAATCTAGAACAAGAAGTAAGTAACCTAGCAAGGTTAATAGGTGAAAGAAAACCGGGAAGTTTACCAAGCAATACAAATGCTAACCCCCGGAATGAAACAGCTAAAGCTATTACCACAAGAAGTGGTACAACACTTAAACCACCTGAAATACCTGTAACTTCTGATGAAACTATTCCTACTCCACAAGAACCACAACCTGATCAAGATAAGGAAAAAGAACCGGTAGTTGAAAAGGTTAATGAAGATAACACAGTTAAGGATAAACCTTATGTTAAACCATATCAACCACCACTTCCTTACCCGAGTAAAATGAAGAAAGAAAAACTAGAAGCCGAGCAATCCAAATTCTTGGATATGTTTAAACAGATAAATGTAAATCTTCCTTTCATTGATGTGATTTCAGGAATGCCTAGGTATGCTAAATTCTTGAAAGATCTAATCACGAATAGAAAGAAAATGGAAGAACTCTCGGCTGTTACTATGAATGCTAATTGTTCAGCAGTGCTGTTGAATAAGATACCAGAAAAACTATCTGATCCAGGAAGTTTCACAATTCCATGTTTTCTGGGTAGCCTTAGTTCAATAGAAGCATTGGCTGATTTAGGTGCTAGTATAAATCTAATGCCGTATTCACTATACGCTAAACTAGACCTTGGAGAATTAAAACCAACCAGAATAAGCATACAACTAGCCGATAGATCAATAAAATATCCTAGAGGGATAATGGAGAACATGCTAGTTAAAGTTGGTACTTTAGTATTTCCAGTAGATTTTGTTGTTTTGGACATGGAAGAAGATTCTCAAGTTCCTCTCATATTAGGAAGACCATTCTTAAACACGGCTAAAGCAATGATAGACGTGTTCGGTAAGAAACTGACCCTAAGTATAGAGGATGAAAGTGTTACCTTTTCAGTGGATAGAGCAATGCAACAACCACAATCTGCAGATGATACATGTTATTATATTCAAACTATAGATGCACATGAAGAATTATTAGAAGAATTTCCAGAATTACAAGGAACAGGAGAATGTTCTTTAGGAGAAGGTAATGAACCAATTGATGAAGCTGAAATGTTAGCTACACTTATAGCTAATGGATATGAACCAACAACAGAAGAAATTCAAATGCTAAAAGAAGAAGATAGATATCGATATAAATCATCGATAGAAGAACCTCCGAAATTAGAGTTAAAGCCACTTCCAAACCATTTGGAATACGCTTATTTACATGGTGAATCTGAATTACCTGTAATAATATCGTCTTCTCTTACTAAAAATGAGAAATCACAACTCATTTCTGTGTTGAAAGCTCATAAACCAGCTATTGCATGGAAGATTCATGATATTAAAGGAATAAGTCCTTCGTATTGCACACATAAAATCCTTATGGAAGAAGGTCATAAAACATATGTGCAACGCCAACGAAGACTAAATCCTAATATGCAAGATGTAGTTAAGAAAGAGATTATTAAACTGCTAGATGCAGGTTTAATTTACCCAATCTCTGATAGTCCATGGGTAAGCCCAGTTCAATGCGTGCCTAAGAAAGGTGGCATGACTGTCATCACAAATGAGAAAAATGAGCTTATTCCTACTAGGACTGTAACAGGATGGCGTGTATGTATTGATTATAGAAAATTAAATGACGCCACCAGAAAAGATCACTTTCCCTTACCTTTCATAGATCAAATGTTGGAAAGATTAGCCGGAAATAGTTACTATTGTTTTCTAGATGGATTTTCCGGATATTTTCAAATTCCAATAGCACCCGAAGATCAAGAGAAAACCACATTCACGTGCCCTTATGGTACTTTTGCTTACAAACGCATGCCATTTGGACTTTGTAACGCCCCTGCAACCTTTCAAAGGTGTATGATGGCGATTTTTCATGACATGATAGAAGAATGCATGGAAGTATTCATGGATGACTTTTCAGTCTTCGGGGATACATTTAAATCATGTCTAGTTAATCTGGAACGAATGCTAATTAGATGCGAAAAATCAAATCTAGTACTTAATTGGGAGAAATGCCATTTCATGGTTAAAGAAGGCATCGTTCTTGGACATAAAATTTCAAAAGAAGGAATTGAAGTGGATAGAGCTAAAGTAGATGTAATTGCTAAACTTCCACATCCCACCAATGTTAGAGGAGTTAGGAGTTTTCTAGGGCATGCCGGTTTTTACCGACGTTTCATAAAAGATTTTTCTAAAATTGCCACTCCTATGAATAAACTCCTAGAAAAGGATGCGCCATTCATCTTTTCAGATGAATGTATCAAATCTTTTAATATTCTTAAAGAAAAACTCACTAATGCACCAATCATGATAACACCAAATTGGAATCTACCATTTGAACTAATGTGCGATGCAAGTGATTTTGCAATGGGAGCCGTTTTAGGACAAAGGATTGAAAAACGATTTCAACCTATATATTATGCTAGTAAGACGTTACAAGGAGCACAAACGAACTATACAACTACTGAAAAAGAACTCCTTGCTATTGTCTTTGCTTTTGACAAATTTCGATCATATCTCGTTCTAGCAAAAACGGTGGTCTATACCGACCATTCTGCTCTTAAATACCTATTTTCAAAACAAGATGCTAAACCAAGATTAATCCGTTGGATCTTACTCTTACAAGAGTTTGATATTGAAATCCGAGATAAAAAAGGAGCAGAAAATCTCGCCGCTGATCATCTTTCTCGTCTTGAAAATCCCGAATTAGAAGTTCTGAATGAATCGGCCATACAAGACAACTTTCCTGATGAATATCTATTGAAGATAGATTATAAAGAAATCCCATGGTTTGCAGACTATGCAAACTACTTAGTTTGTGGATTCCTTGAAAAAGGATTATCGTACCAAAGACGAAAGAAATTCTTCAGTGATATAAAACACTATTTCTGGGAAGATCCACATCTGTTTAAAAGTTGTCCCGATGGAATAATACGCCGATGTGTATTTGGAGATGAAGCTAGTAAAATTTTAAACCATTGTCACACAGGACCAACAGGAGGGCATTATGGGCCTCAACTAACAGCAAGAAAAGTTTATGAAGCTGGATTCTATTGGCCTACAATTTACAAAGACGCACACCTTCTTTGCAAATCCTGTGATGCATGTCAAAGGGCCGGAAAAATAAGTCAACGTGATGAAATGCCACAAAATGTCATCCAAGTATGTGAAGTATTTGACATTTGGGGTATTGACTTTATGGGTCCATTTCCAAAATCTCATAATAATCTATATATACTCGTAGCCATTGATTATGTATCTAAATGGGCGGAAGCACAAGCTCTCCCAACTAACGATGCACGAGTTGTAGTCAACTTTTTAAAACGTCTTTTTGCAAGGTTTGGAACACCGAAAGCTTTAATAAGTGATCGGGGAACTCATTTTTGTAATAATCAACTTGAGAAAGTTCTTAAAAGATATGGAGTAACTCATAAAATCTCCACCGCATATCATCCACAAACAAGTGGACAAGTTGAAAATACAAACCGAGCTTTAAAACGTATTCTAGAGAAAACCGTAGGATCAAATCCGAAGGAATGGTCCATTAAATTGGAGGATGCACTCTGGGCTTTTAGAACAGCCTACAAAACTCCAATTGGAACCACACCTTTTAGACTTGTTTATGGAAAAGCATGTCATCTTCCAGTAGAAATTGAACACAAAGCATTTTGGGCTTTGAAGACATGTAATCTTGATTTACATGAAGCCGGACGTCTACGATTAAGTCAACTAAACGAATTAGAAGAATTAAGACATGAAGCATACGAAAATTCGTTAATCTATAAAGAAAGAACGAAGAAATGGCATGATAAAAGAATCAGAAGTTCAAAAGAATTTAAAGAAGGAGATAGAGTTCTTCTTTTCAATTCACGATTCAAGCTATTTCCTGGAAAATTGAAATCAAGATGGTCTGGACCATTCATAGTCAAAAGAGTTTTCCCATACGGAATGATAGAATTAATAAATTCAAATGGGATTGAATTTAAAGTTAATGGTCACAGAGTTAAACATTACATACATGGTCCGATGGAAGTCGACAACGAAGTTAATCACAATTTCGACACCACAGCTAACTAAGTGTGGGGAGAATCAAGTCTTTAAAGGATAATATATATTTCTGTTAGAGTTAGATTGTCTGTTTTCGTATAGTTCTCGAAAATGGAACACGTATGGTCTTTCCCTAGCAGACCCTAAAGAACTAGTCTTCTCCCCCCATTCTGAATTTTTATTTTTTTTTAGGTTTTTACGAAATGAAGACTGCCTGTGAACTAAACCATGGTCTAATGCTACACGCTTTGATCACTAAACGTAATAATGACATACTACCAAGTGAAATAGTATCAGTAATCAGAGAAAGAATGGACGGAGTTAGAAAAGGATCCAGATGCGAAGATAATAAGTTACAATTTGGTAAAGGAAAATCAAAATCCGCAGCGAAAAGAAGAGCACGACACCTAGAAAAATGTCACAAATGCGGAAAATGGTCACATGGAGGTAAATGTTCAAATAATCAAACCTATTCAAATACCGAATTTGTTACTTTATGCAGAGACGGACCGTTCATATGTTTAGAAGAAAAGACAATGAATGCTCGAGGTTACGCCTATGCAGCCATGGAAAACCAATTAAACCGACTATCTTATGAATATAATAGATCATATAACTAAGAAATCTATTTCACAGGTATGTCTGTACAGTTTTTATTTTTATTTTTTTTTTAACCTTTTGATAATAAACGCTAATTTGTTCGCTAAAAAGTATTAAATTGGTATTGAATAAAATTAGGTTTGGCGACCGAAATTATTGATATCATTCAAAAATTTATTACATCACTGCGAAATTTAACGTTTATTCTTAAGGTATAAATATCTTTAATCAATCAACCCAAAATATTTCAAAAATTCGTCATGAGTTAAATTAGGTCTTGGAACCGAAATTACTTTACCGAAAAGAGGGGCGCATATTTTTGATAATATTTGATTGATTAAAGTGGGATAAAAAGACAAAAAGATTTTTAAATTTATTTTTACCATGTTTTTAAAATTAATATTTAAATCTTAAGTTAATACTGTAAACTTTATAAAAACAATATTTTTAAAATTGTAAATATTTGAATTTTTAAAATAAGTTTGGTGTGAATTTATAATATGAATTTATAAATTAAGTCTGGTGTGAATTTTTAAAATATGAATTTTTAATTTTATGCATTTCAAATTTTGAGTTTGGTGTGAATTTTTAATTTTAATTTTGAATTTTATATTTATGTTGTGTGAATTTAAAAACAAAAATTTACTTTATCTCATTAAGTTAAGAATATGATTTTTAAAATTCGTCGTAAGTTGAAGACTAGGTCTTTGAACCGAAATTGCTTTACCCGAGGGAGGGACGAGAACTTTTATTATCATTATTTTTAATCTTATTGATTTAAAGTATGCCAAAAACATTAAAAAACCCAAAAATCTTAGCTTTTAAAACAATCGCTACAAAAAGACAAATTTTAAAATTTTGTCGAGGGACGGACTAGGACATCGATCCGAAACGACCTCGTCCTAAATAACAAGGGAAACAAAATTTTAAAATTAATTTCTTAATTGTTTTATAAGTTAAAGATTATATAAAAAAAAAAAAAAAAAAAAAAGAAAAAAAAAAAAGGGTAAACTCCGCGACTCGCGGAGTTTGCAGTGAAAAACCTCCGCGACTCGCGGAGGGACAAAATTACAGAAAAAAAAATAAAACTAGCTGCACGATCAGTTCACTCCCACAAACAAAAACACAGCAAAAATACTGCGAAAACACCTCGAAAAAACCCGAAAATCACCCCCAAAAATCTCAATTTTTAACCGTTAATCACCAAATTTTTTGCTAAAATCATGTTGAGAAGGATGATATCTAAGAACTACTCAAGAAAAACGGTAAATTTCTACACCTAAACACCATTTAATTCGAATTTTAGTGTTCTTGAGCTATTTTTCCCCAATTTGATTTTGATGCTTTTTAGTGTAATTAGACTTAAATTGTTTATGTATTATGCTTATATAACCTAGATTGATGCTGTTTAACATAATTAGAAGCCTTAAACTTCAAATTTTGAATAATCTAGGGTTTGTGTTCTTGAGCAATTTGGGGCTTTTTGATATAAACAGGTTATGGCCGATTTTTGTCATGAATTATTGCTAAATTGAGTAGTGTAACATGTCTAGGTAGTTAAAAGATCCAAACTTTGAGCCTAAACATGATTTTGAGAATTAAAGTGGACTTTTTCAAGTCCAAAATTCATGAACTTGATTTTTGAAAGATAATGCCATTTGAGACTTGTTTATTTGCTAGTAATGATTATTTTGACATGTTATTTGAGTTGAATGCTTATGAACTTGGCGAAAATTTTCGTATATGCTTATTTGAAAAAGTGTAGATTTGATAAAAATGTGAAAATGAGCTTAAGTTTGATATAAATTGATAATGTCATTGTAATTATTTTGATTGATGATTTTGCTGACACTAATGCATATTTGGATGCACAAAATTTGTGTTTGATGTGTTTTGCAGAATGAAAGGGGTGAATCTTCATCCCAAGCCCGTCATGCTCCTGCTGAGAACTTGGAACAACAGGAGGTAGATAACTACTACAAGCAGGATGTACCTCATCCAGTCATGACCTTTTCAGATATGCACTTGGAACAGTTGCACCCGAACCTGCGATTTGACAGACTTTGGATAGATTATCCAAAATATCAACGGGGTTTGCATACTCTTCATTCCAAGGTTGTTGAGGTACCGAGGGTCATAGAATGGGGACCCTTGGAAGCTGTAGAATTGGCCGGGCCAATTAGGGAATTACTGGTACAGAGGTATGGTAATTCTTATTTTAATGACTGGATATGTTTATTCACCATACGCAGACCTGTATATAAAGTATGGTGTGAAGAGTTGTTATGTAGTATAGAGTTGAATGATCGGGTAGCTAGTTTAACCGATCGTTCTTTTATTAGATTTTTGTTAGGCGGTTCGATGCGCCACATGTCTTTACTGGACATGGCTCAGGCTTTACGTATATATACGCCTGAGGAATTAGCGTCTGCCGATTGTAGAGGATTGATACTAAACGGTAGGAAAATAGATGAGAATTTTGATACACACGGTGTGTGGAGTCAAATGACAAGCCACCACCGTTTCAAAGGGGGAAACTACTCTTATTTGGATATAGATAGAGCCGAATTAAGAGTAATACATAGGTTTTTAGCTAATTCGATTACACAAAGGGGTAAAAACAAAGAAAAGGTAAATGAACAAGATTTGTTTTACCATATGTGTATTCGAGACCCACACAGCGCTGTAAGTATACCATATTGTGTGGGTTATTATTTATCAGCTATGGTTCGAGGGATGCGTCCACATAGCATAATAGGAGGTGGTATTTTTATTACTTTGATTGGTGAATATCTCGGTGTGGATATAAGTCGGGGGGGATTATTAGTAGAAGAGCCGGAACCCCGCGACACTATAGGTTTAAATGTATACCATGGTGCAAAAGTTTTGAAGCGGCGAAATAACGCCGCAGTACGATACAATGGTAGACATCCACAGGTAGAGAGAAACCAGGAACAAGGTAATGTAGGAGGGGGGAATGAGATGCAAGAAATGCATAGGTTTATAGCTTCTCAGGAATACGAAAATGCTAGACAGAGAGCATTTGAAGATTGGCAAGTTCATCAGAACCAGATCATAGCGCATTGCCAACATATAGGTAGAAACTATATTCCTACACCGAAACCCGTCTTCCCTCCTTGGTCGATAGAGATGCAGCCACCATATCCTACGTATGATCCTGCCGAAGCATTCTATAGCACTTATGGTTATGCGTGGAACCCCTATTGGTACCAATATCATCCTTAGTTTATTTTTTTTTATTATTTTGTAATTTGTAATTATTGATGCATTTAATATTTTTGTTAATATTGTAATCATTTTTATAATTATCTAACTTTTATTCTTAGATTTTAATAATTTTTGAATGTGGGGTAATATACCAAACTTCAAAAATATGTATATATGTTTGCAATTTATCTTATGTACATAACAGGGTAAAACAACGCATTTTCAAAGACTGGCATTAAGTTCAGCAAAAGCAAGTAATTTTGACGACAATGATGCAAAATATATGTGAAATAACAACAAGACGGAATGAACAAATGACGTGCACCATTTATCATTCAGCAAACAAACGCCAATATATTTGGAAACTTTGGTAAAAATTTAATCATTTTCACACAAATCACCCTCAATAATTTAAATTGTTACTGATTTCTTGCAAATGAGGGCATTGCAAGATCTTAAGTGTGGGAAGGGGTTAAATTCTTTCGGATTTTAAAAATTTTTATTAAACACTTGGTTACCATTAAAATACTAGTAAAGCAGTAGTTGTATTAGAATCTAGTGCTCTCTGATAAAAAAGAACAGCACTAGTCTTATATACTGACTACCCAATTCTAGTAAAATTTTTCAATTAAATGAATTCAAATCATGTTTATACATATTTATGAACGATAAAACTAGGTTTTAACACCGAAATTATTGTTACCTCAAAAAGGACATAAATTGAGAAACAAACTAAAACGTCAAAATTCATTTAAAATGGAATAGAGGACGATAAAAAGAAAAATAAAAAGCCAAGTGTGGGAAAATTTACCAAGTTATTTTAAACATATGTCACATATATTTGTAACAAATAACTGAAAATACTTTTGCTTTGGACTAAACTAAACTGTTTTACCCGATGAAAGAAAAGAAGAGATGGATCTACACGATGAATCAATTCCATCATTAAAAGGAAGTAAAGTCTTCCGAAAAAGACACGCGCTTCTTGATTTAGGTCATGAAGTTGTCGTTCAGACCAGCTGTAGGTTGACGAAAAATCTAGAAAAGTCATCACTAAAATCAGCAGGAAATCCACGGACCTCAGCATTAAACAGGGTCGCCAAGTGGTCAGATTTATCCTAACCATGAGAAGGATTTATCTCGTACAATGGGGAGGCACCGTGCAAATTAGCTGGATAAGACTAATGAATCAAATCCCCAGAAAGGATAATCTCCTTAAAGATTAAAAATCAGCTTTTAAGACTGATATTACTCAATCCTAGAGATTGACCTTAAAGATTGAGAATTACAAACTCATGGAATTCAATGATATCTAAACTCGAGCTTAAACGAGAAAATATTTTGATCAAAATTACAAACCAATTTGTTTTCTGAAAACCCTATTTTCAATGCGTTCATTACCATTGAACGTAAAATCCTAGGAATTCACCTGGAATTCATTAGGTCACCTGAACTAAATCGGGTGTCAACCGTAAGAACGGTGGTTGCATAGTGGTCAAAGACAGGACTTTGTGCCAAACCGACAAATTATAAGGGTGAGCTTTACTATTGCTCCTACCAAGGATAGTAATTGCGTCCGACACGTTATAGACCATAATCAAAAGCATGTCACGGGACATTGCCTTAACAGTTGCTTGTTCAACGCTTTCCTTTACAACCGGACGGTAGTTTGCCGAAAGGTAATATACGGAACAAGTAAACTGGACGTGTTGCTTTCCAAATACAAGGTTAGCAAGTGGGTGACACAAAACCGCAAGTTTTGAGCTAAAATTTTCAAATCTGAAACCCACCAAACCCACAAAAATATTTTGCAAACACCGGTAAAGGGTTATTCCGGAAAACTTATCTAGGGTAAAAACTAGATTTCAAAAGATCAAATGTTTTCATAAAGATCCAATTTCCTTAATGGATCTAAATTTTTATAGTCATGTGGGACTGTAAACCATATCGTTACTACCATTGTTTATACCGCCATATAGAAATCACTGATGTACAAAGTGTGAAGAATAAAGAAGTGATTCTAGTATTTCAAGACAATATTGCTTGAGGACAAGCAACGCTCAAGTGTGGGAATATTTGATAATGCTAAAAACGAACATATATTTCATAGCATTATTCCTCAAGAAAGACAAGCTTTTAGTTGCAATTGTTCTATTTACAAGTGATATTCGTTTAAATAATAAAAGGTGAAGACAAAAGACAGATTCGACGAATTGAAGACGCAAACGACCAAAAAGCTCAAAAGTACAAAAGACAATCAAAAAGGTTCCAAATTATTGATAAGAAACGTCTCGAAATCACAAGAGTACAAGATTCAAAACGCAAAGTACAAAATATAAAATTGTACGCAAGGACGTTCGAAAATCCGGAACCGGGACTAGAGTCAACTCTTAACGCTCGACGCAACGGACTAAAAATTACAAGTTAACTATGTATATAAATATAATATAATATATAATTAATTATATTAATTATATATATATTATATATATATATTAAAAACCGTCGGCAGCAGGAAACTCCAAGGGGGTAAGCTGTAAATACCTCTCCGCGACTCGCGGAGTTGTAAGGCCATTTTGCCGCGAGTCGCGGAGCCCCAAATTTCACTTCTGGCTATAAAGCCAACCGAATTCTGATCGAATTTATCATCATTTTTTCTTCTCATTCATACGAAGTAATATATATTTATATTTATAATTTATATTTTAATTTTAATTATAATTCTAATAATAAGGGTATGTTAGCGAATGTTGTAAGGGTGTAAGTCGAAATTCTGTCCGTGTAACGCTACGCTATTTTTAATCATTGTAAGTTATGTTCAACCTTTTTATATTAATGTCTCGTAGCTAAGTTATTATTATGCTTATTTAAAACGAAGTAATCATGATGTTGGGCTAATTACTAAAATTGGGTAATTGGGCTTTGTACCATAATTGGGGTTTGGACAAAAGAACGACACTTGTGGAAACTAGACTATGGGCTATTAATGGGCTTTATATTTGTTTAACTAAATGAAAGTTTGTTAATGTTAATATAAAGATTTACAATTGGGCGTCCCTATAAATTACCATATACACTCGATCGGACACGATGGGCGGGGTATTTATATGTACGAATAATCGTTCATTTAACCGGACACGGGAATGGATTAATAGCCACTAGAATAATCAAAACAGGGGTGAAATTACATTCAAGGGTAATTGGTGTAATTGTTAACAAAGTAGTAAAACCTTGGTTTACACGCAGTCGATAACCTGGTGTACTCATTAAACAAAGTATTAAAACCTTGTTACAATTCGAATCCCCAATTAGTTGGAATATTTATCTTCGGGTATAATAATAATTTGACAAGGACACTTGCAATTTATATTTATGACTGATGGACTGTTATGGACAAAAACCAGACGGACATATTGAATAATCCAGGACAAAGGACAATTAACCCATGGGCATAAAACTAAAATCAACACGTCAAACATCATGATTACGGAAGTTTAAATAAGCATAATTCTTTTATTTCATATTTAATTTCCTTTATTTTATATTTAATTGCACTTCTAATTATCGCACTTTTATTTATTTTATTTTATCGCACTTTTAATTATCGTACTTTTTAATTATCGCAATTTAATTTTATCGCATTTTTATTATTCGCAATTTCATTATCGTTATTTACTTTACGCTTTAATTTAAAGTCTTGTATTTATTTTATATTTTACATTAGGTTTTAACTGCGACTAAAGTTTTAAAATCGACAAACCGGTCATTAAACGGTAAAAACCCCCCTTTATAATAATAATATTACCTATATATATATTTGTATTTTTATAAAAGTTAACTAATATAGCGTTGAGCTTTGTTTAAAGATTTCCCTGTGGAACGAACCGGACTTACTAAAAACTACACTACTGTACGATTAGGTACACTGCCTATAAGTGTTGTAGCAAGGTTTAAGTATATCCATTCTATAAATAAATAAATATCTTGTGTAAAATTGTATCGTATTTAATAGTTTTTCCTAGTAAAATAATAACTATTTTATATACACCTCGTTCGACATCAGTAACATATTTGTATTGTAAACCATTATGTAATGGTCGTGTGTAAACAGGATATTTTAGATTATCATTATTTGATAATCTACGTAAAGCTTTTTAAACCTTTATTTATGAAATAAAGGTTATGGTTTGTTTTAAAAATGAATGCAGTCTTTGAAAAATGTCTCATATAGAGGTCAAAACCTCGCAACGAAATCAATTAATATGGAACGTTTTTAATCAATAAGAACGGGACATTTCAGTTGGTATCCGAGCGTTGGTCTTAGAGAACCAGAATTTTTTATTAGTGTGTCTTATCGAGTTTGTTAGGATGCATTAGTGAGTCTGGACTTCGACCGTGTTTACTTGAAAAATGATTGCTTAACAAATTTTGTTGGAAACTATATATTTTTAACATGTGAATATTATGTGATATATTAATCTCTTAACGCGTTTGATATTATGTGATAGATGTCTACCTCTAGAACAAGTCCCATTGACTCACCTAATAATAATGAAGAGTCAAATGTAAATTGGAATGATTCGTGGACTGATTCACAAGTTCCCGAAGAGGAACCGGAAGAAGAGTCGGAACCGGAAGAAGAATCGGAACCGGAAGAAGAATCGGAACCGGATGAAGAAATAGAACCGGTGGGGGAAATAATAAAACGGTTAAGTAAAAGAAAATCCTCAACCAACCGACCAAGGTTAATTATGGTCAATGGTGTTTCCGCCAAGGAAGCAAAATATTGGGAGGATTACCAATTCTCCGATGAATTGGATTCCGACGAGAATTCTGATGATGTTATAGAAATTACCCCAACTGAATTTAAAAAGGCAAAAGAAAATAATAAGGGAAAGGGCATAAAAATAGAGAAATCTAATTCCAACTCCGATGAACTTTATATGTATCGTCAACGCCCGAAGTCCTTAAGTTGTAACAATGACCCGGGAACCTCTAAACCACCAGGTTTTTCTAAACCAATGTGGACAACGACGGCTCGTATTAGGGGAACATCATATATCCCTAGAAACTTGGCAAAACGAACCAAAACCGAAGAAGAAGAAACGAGCGAGTCGGAATAAGATAGTTGTATTCGTGTGGTGTAATATATGTAATATAGTGTTCTTATGCTTTATGATATATGTAAAAATTGCTTGTATTAATAAGTATTTTTTTTATGAATCTAACTCTTGTCTATTTTACAGTTTAAAAACACAAAATGGATAGACAACCCAATATTTTAAGAGACCTACCCGGAGACATGATTGATGAAATCTTGTCTAGAGTCGGCCAGAATTCCTCGGCACAACTATTTAAGGCGAGATCAGTTTGTAAGACATTCGAAGAACGTTCCAAGAATGTCTTGGTTTATAAGAGACTTTCGTTTGAAAGATGGGGGATATCACATTGGGAAACCCATAAGTTACGATGTGTTTACTTTGACGCATATATTGCGGGGAACCCAAATGCTATTTTACGCAACGGGTTAAGAAATTATTTTGACTCAATATATCCGAATATTGGACTTCGTGATTTAGAAAAAGCGGCTAACATGCAACATAAAGAAGCATGTTATGCTTACGGATTAGTAATGTTCGCTTCTCACCAAAGTGAGAACAAGAACATCGGGCTACAACTATTAAACAAAACGTTTCCACAAGTGACGGAGTCGGTAATTGGGGTAAGAAATGAGGTTTTTAGATTATTACGGGACTGTTGGACATTACGTAACCCTCGTCCCTTTGACGACGTTACAACACGCTGTCTTATCAACGGCCATAACGGTTATGTTGCACAAGACCAAGGATGGGAAGTAGTCCTAGTAAAACCAGAATGCATGACTTGTTTCTGGACGTATGAATTACGTGTCTTTATTGCCTTTGCTGAACGACTTGTGTACTAGCTAGAATTATCTTCACAACTATCTTGTATCAAAGTTATTGTGTGCTATATTTCATGCTTTATGTAAAATAAGCGGTATTGTAAGTTTGTAAAAATATTGTATAAAAGTTTGAACGCGAAATATTATTATAATCAGTTTTTCATATAGAATTGATGTAGTTGAATTGTATATTAGCTACTAAGTATGAACTTAACGGGTAGGTACTACCCGAATTTAAACTTATAAAATGCTAATATGAAGAAAAAGCTTTTATAAATGAGTTCATATTATGCTACGAAATACTATTAACTACTCTTAATATTCTGTATGATTAACTTGTTCCATTTAACTATTTTGAAGGAAATGGCACCGACTACTCGACACACCGTGAATATGAATGAAGAGGAATTCCGTACTTTTCTAGCTTCAAACATAGCCGCAGTACAGGCTGCGCTACATACCAACAATAACCTTGGATCTAGTAGTACAGGAAATCGTGTAGGATGCACCTACAAAGAATTCACTGCCTGCAAACTTTTGGAATTTGATGGAACCGAAGGACCGATCGGATTGAAACGGTGGACCGAGAAGGTCGAATCGGTGTTTGCCATAAGTAAGTGTACTGAAGAGGACAAAGTAAAGTACGCTACGCATACCTTCACAGGTTCTGCGTTAACATGGTGGAATACCTATCTAGAGCAAGTGGGACAAGACGATGCGTACGCACTACCGTGGTCAGCATTCAAGCACTTGATGAACGAGAAGTACCGTCCCAGAACCGAGGTCAATAAGCTCAAGACAGAACTTAGAGGGTTACGAACCCAAGGATTTGATATTACCACGTACGAAAGACGATTCACAGAATTGTGCCTATTGTGTCCGGGAGCATTCGAAGATGAGGAAGAGAAGATCGACGCGTTTGTGAAAGGATTACCGGAAAGAATCCAAGAAGATATAAGTTCACACGAGCCCGCCTCCATACAACAGGCATGTAGAATGGCTCACAAACTCGTGAACCAAATTGAAGAAAGAATTAAAGAACAGACTGCTGAAGAGGCCAATGTGAAGCAAGTCAAAAGAAAGTGGGAGGAAAACGGTGATAAGAATCACCAATACAACAACAACAGCAATTACAACAATAATCGCAACAATTATCCCAACAATCGCAACATCAATCGCAACTACAACAAACGGCCCAACAACAACAACAACAACAACAGCAACTACAACAATCATCCCAACAACAATAATAACCGCAACAACAACAACAATCAGAAGCAGCTATGCCAAAGGTGTGAAAAGAATCACTCGGGGTTCTGCACCAAATTTTGCAACAAGTGTAAAAGAAATGGTCATAGCGCGGCGAAGTGTGAGGTCTACGGACCAGGGGTTAATAGAATGAAAGGAACAAATGGTGTCGGAACGAGTAATGGCAGAGCAAGTAGTGTCGGAGCAAGTTATGCCAATGTAGTTTGTTATAAATGTGGAAAACCGGGCCACATTATTAGAAATTGCCCGAACCAAGAGAACACGAATGGACAAGGCCGTGGAAGAGTTTTCAATATTAATGCGGCAGAGGCACAGGAAGACCCGGAGCTTGTTACGGGTACGTTTCTTATTGACAATAAATCTGCTTACGTTTTATTTGATTCGGGTGCGGATAGAAGCTATATGAGTAGAGATTTTTGTGCTAAATTAAGTTGTCCATTGACGCCTTTGGATAGTAAATTTTTACTCGAATTAGCAAATGGTAAATTAATTTCAGCAGATAATATATGTCGGAATCGAGAAATTAAACTGGTTAGCGAAACATTTAAGATTGATTTGATACCAGTAGAGTTAGGGAGTTTTGATGTGATAATCGGTATGGACTGGTTGAAAGAAGTGAAAGCAGAGATCGTTTGTTACAAAAATGCAATTCGCATTATACGAGAAAAAGGAAAACCCTTAATGGTGTACGGAGAAAAGGGCAACACGAAGCTACATCTTATTAGTAATTTGAAGGCACAAAAACTAATAAGAAAAGGTTGCTATGCTGTTCTAGCACACGTCGAGAAAGTACAAACTGAAGAAAAGAGCATCAATGATGTTCCCGTCGCAAAAGAATTTCCTGATGTATTTTCGAAAGAATTACCGGGATTACCCCCACATCGATCCGTTGAATTTCAAATAGATCTTGTACCAGGAGCTGCACCAATAGCTCGTGCTCCTTACAGACTCGCACCCAGCGAGATGAAAGAACTACAAAGCCAATTACAAGAACTTTTAGAGCGTGGTTTCATTCGACCAAGCACATCACCGTGGGGAGCTCCTGTTTTGTTTGTCAAGAAGAAAGATGGTACATTCAGGTTGTGTATCGACTACCGAGAGTTGAACAAACTTACCATCAAGAACCGCTACCCACTACCGAGAATCGATGACTTATTTGATCAACTACAAGGCTCGTCTGTTTATTCAAAGATTGACTTACGTTCTGGGTATCATCAAATGCGGGTGAAAGAAGATGATATTCCAAAGACTGCTTTCAGAACACGTTACGGTCATTACGAGTTTATGGTCATGCCGTTTGGTTTAACTAATGCACCAGCTGTGTTCATGGACCTTATGAACCGAGTGTGTGGACCATACCTTGACAAGTTTGTCATTGTTTTCATTGATGACATACTTATTTACTCAAAGAATGACCAAGAACACGGTGAACATTTGAGAAAGGTGTTAGAAGTATTGAGGAAGGAAGAATTGTACGCTAAGTTTTCAAAGTGTGCATTTTGGTTGGAAGAAGTTCAATTCCTCGGTCACATAGTGAACAAAGAAGGTATTAAGGTGGATCCGGCAAAGATAGAAACTGTTGAAAAGTGGGAAACCCCGAAAACTCCGAAACACATACGCCAGTTTTTAGGACTAGCTGGTTACTACAGAAGGTTCATCCAAGACTTTTCCAGAATAGCAAAACCCTTGACTGCATTAACGCATAAAGGGAAGAAATTTGAATGGAATGATGAACAAGAGAAAGCGTTTCAGTTATTGAAGAAAAGGCTAACTACGGCACCTATATTGTCATTGCCTGAAGGGAATGATGATTTTGTGATTTATTGTGATGCATCAAAGCAAGGTCTCGGTTGTGTATTAATGCAACGAACGAAGGTGATTGCTTATGCGTCTAGACAATTGAAGATTCACGAACAAAATTATACGACGCATGATTTGGAATTAGGCGCGGTTGTTTTTGCATTAAAGACTTGGAGGCACTACTTATATGGGGTCAAAAGTATTATATATACCGACCACAAAAGTCTTCAACACATATTTAATCAGAAACAACTGAATATGAGGCAGCGTAGGTGGATTGAATTATTGAATGATTACGACTTTGAGATTCGTTACCACCCGGGGAAGGCAAATGTGGTAGCCGATGCCTTGAGCAGGAAGGACAGAGAACCCATTCGAGTAAAATCTATGAATATAATGATTCATAATAACATTACTACTCAAATAAAGGAGGCGCAACAAGGAGTTTTAAAGGAGGGAAATTTAAAGGATGAAATACCCAAAGGATCGGAGAAGCATCTTAATATTCGGGAAGACGGAACCCGGTATAGGGCTGAAAGGATTTGGGTACCAAAATTTGGAGATATGAGAGAAATGGTACTTAGAGAAGCTCATAAAACCAGATACTCAATACATCCTGGAACGGGGAAGATGTACAAGGATCTCAAGAAACATTTTTGGTGGCCGGGTATGAAAGCCGATGTTGCTAAATACGTAGGAGAATGTTTGACGTGTTCTAAGGTCAAAGCTGAGCATCAGAAACCATCAGGTCTACTTCAACAACCCGAAATCCCGGAATGGAAATGGGAAAACATTACCATGGATTTCATCACTAAATTGCCAAGGACTGCAAGTGGTTTTGATACTATTTGGGTAATAGTTGACCGTCTCACCAAATCAGCACACTTCTTGCCAATAAGAGAAGATGACAAGATGGAGAAGTTAGCACGACTGTATTTGAAGGAAGTCATCTCCAAACATGGAATACCAATCTCTATTATCTCTGATAGGGATGGCAGATTTATTTCAAGATTCTGGCAGACATTACAGCAAGCATTAGGAACTCGTCTAGACATGAGTACTGCCTATCATCCACAAACTGATGGGCAGAGCGAAAGGACGATACAAACGCTTGAAGACATGCTACGAGCATGTGTTATTGATTTCGAAAACAGTTGGGATCGACATCTACCGTTAGCAGAATTTTCCTACAACAACAGCTACCATTCAAGCATTGAGATGGCGCCGTTTGAAGCACTTTATGGTAGAAAGTGCAGGTCTCCGATTTGTTGGAGTGAAGTGGGGGTTAGACAGATTACGGGTCCGGAGATTATACAAGAAACTACCGAGAAGATCATCCAAATTCAACAACGGTTGAAAACCGCCCAAAGTCGACAAAAGAGCTACGCTGACATTAAAAGAAAAGATATAGAATTTGAAATTGGAGAGATGGTCATGCTTAAAGTTGCACCTTGGAAAGGCGTTGTTCGATTTGGTAAACGAGGGAAATTAAATCCAAGGTATATTGGACCATTCAAGATTATTGATCGTATCGGACCAGTAGCTTACCGACTAGAGTTACCTCAACAACTCGCGGCTGTACATAACACTTTCCACGTCTCGAATTTAAAGAAATGTTTTGCTAAAGAAGATCTCACTATTCCGTTAGATGAAATCCAAATCAACAAAAAACTTCAATTCATCGAAGAACCCGTCGAAATAATGGATCGTGAGGTTAAAAGACTTAAGCAAAACAAGATACCAATTGTTAAGGTTCGATGGAATGCTCGTAGAGGACCCGAGTTCACCTGATAGCGTGAAGATCAGATGAAGAAGAAATACCCGCATCTATTTCCAGAAGATTCGTCAACACCTTCAACAGCTTAAAATTTCGGGACGAAATTTATTTAACGGGTAGGTACTGTAGTGACCCGAACTTTTCCATGTTTATATATATTAATTGAGATTGATATTTACATGATTAAATGTTTCCAACATGTTAAGCAATCAAACTTGTTAAGACTTGATTAATTGAAATATGTTTCATATAGACAATTGACCACCCAAGTTGACCGGTGATTCACGAACGTTAAAACTTGTAAAAACTATATGATGATATATATATGGATATATATATAGTTAACATGATACTATGATAAGTAAACATATCATTAAGTATATTAACAATGAACTACATATGTAAAAACAAGACTACTAACTTAATGATTTTTAAACGAGACATATATGTAACGATTATCGTTGTAAAGACATTTAATGTATATATATCATATTAAGAGATATTCATACATGATAATATCATGATAATATAATAATTTAAAATCTCATTTGATATTATAAACATTGGGTTAACAACATTTAACAAGATCGTTAACCTAAAGGTTTCAAAACAACACTTACATGTAACGACTAACGATGACTTAACGACTCAGTTAAAATGTATATACATGTAGTGTTTTAATATGTATTTATACACTTTTGAAAGACTTCAATACACTTATCAAAATACTTCTACTTAACAAAAATGCTTACAATTACATCCTCGTTCAGTTTCATCAACAATTCTACTCGTATGCACCCGTATTCGTACTCGTACAATACACAGCTTTTAGATGTATGTACTATTGGTATATACACTCCAATGATCAGCTCTTAGCAGCCCATGTGAGTCACCTAACACATGTGGGAACCATCATTTGGCAACTAGCATGAAATATCTCATAAAATTACAAATATATGAGTAATCATTCATGACTTATTTACATGAAAACAAAATTACATATCCTTTATATCTAATCCATACACCAACGACCAAAAACACCTACAAACACTTTCATTCTTCAATTTTCTTCATCTAATTGATCTCTCTCAAGTTCTATCTTCAAGTTCTAAGTGTTCTTCATAAGTTCCAAAAGTTCTAGTTTCATAAAATCAAGAATACTTTCAAGTTTGCTAGCTCACTTCCAATCTTGTAAGGTGATCATCCAACCTCAAGAAATCTTTGTTTCTTACAGTAGGTTATCATTCTAATACAAGGTAATAATCATATTCAAACTTTGGTTCAATTTCTATAACTATAACAATCTTATTTCAAGTGATGATCTTACTTGAACTTGTTTTCGTGTCATGATTCTGCTTCAAGAACTTCGAGCCATCCAAGGATCCATTGAAGCTAGATCCATTTTTCTCTTTTCTAGTAGGTTTATCCAAGGAACTTAAGGTAGTAATGATGTTCATAACATCATTCGATTCATACATATAAAGCTATCTTATTCGAAGGTTTAAACTTGTAATCACTAGAACATAGTTTAGTTAATTCTAAACTTGTTCGCAAACAAAAGTTAATCCTTCTAACTTGACTTTTAAAATCAACTAAACACATGTTCTATATCTATATGATATGCTAACTTAATGATTTAAAACCTGGAAACACGAAAAACACCGTAAAACCGGATTTACGCCGTCGTAGTAACACCGCGGGCTGTTTTGGGTTAGTTAATTAAAAACTATGATAAACTTTGATTTTAAAGTTGTTATTCTGAGAAAATGATTTTTATTATGAACATGAAACTATATCCAAAAAATTATGATTAAACTCAAAGTGGAAGTATGTTTTCTAAAATGGTCATCTAGACGTCGTTCTTTCGACTGAAATGACTACCTTTACAAAAACGACTTGTAACTTATTTTCCGACTATAAACCTATACTTTTCTGTTTAGATTCATAAAATAGAGTTCAATATGAAACCATAGCAATTTGATTCACTCAAAACGGATTTAAAATGAAGAAGTTATGGGTAAAACAAGATTGGATAATTTTTCTCATTTTAGCTACGTGAAAATTGGTAACAAATCTATTCCAACCATAACTTAATCAACTTGTATTGTATATTATGTAATCTTGAGATACCATAGACACGTATACAATGTTTCGACCTATCATGTCGACACATCTATATATATTTCGGAACAACCATAGACACTCTATATGTGAATGTTGGAGTTAGCTATACAGGGTTGAGGTTGATTCCAAAATATATATAGTTTGAGTTGTGATCAATACTGAGATACGTATACACTGGGTCGTGGATTGATTCAAGATAATATTTATCGATTTATTTCTGTACATCTAACTGTGGACAACTAGTTGTAGGTTACTAACGAGGACAGCTGACTTAATAAACTTAAAACATCAAAATATATTAAAAGTGTTGTAAATATATTTTGAACATACTTTGATATATATGTATATATTGTTATAGGTTCGTGAATCAACCAGTGGCCAAGTCTTACTTCCCGACGAAGTAAAAATCTGTGAAAGTGAGTTATAGTCCCACTTTTAAAATCTAATATTTTTGGGATGAGAATACATGCAGGTTTTATAAATGATTTACAAAATAGACACAAGTACGTGAAACTACATTCTATGGTTGAATTATCGAAATCGAATATGCCCCTTTTTATTAAGTCTGGTAATCTAAGAATTAGGGAACAGACACCCTAATTGACGCGAATCCTAAAGACAGATCTATTGGGCCTAACAAACCCCATCCAAAGTACCGGATGCTTTAGTACTTTGAAATTTATATCATATCCGAAGGGTGTCCCGGAATGATGGGGATATTCTTATATATGCATCTTGTTAATGTCGGTTACCAGGTGTTCACCATATGAATGATTTTTATCTCTATGTATGGGATGTGTATTGAAATATGAAATCTTGTGGTCTATTGTTACGATTTGATATATATAGGTTAAACCTATAACTCACCAACATTTTTGTTGACGTTTAAAGCATGTTTATTCTCAGGTGAATATTAAGAGCTTCCGCTGTTGCATACTAAAATAAGGACAAGATTTGGAGTCCATGTTTGTATGATATTGTGTAAAAACTGCATTCAAGAAACTGATTTCGATGTAACATATTTGTATTGTAAACCATTATGTAATGGTCGTGTGTAAACAGGATATTTTAGATTATCATTATTTGATAATCTACGTAAAGCTTTTTAAACCTTTATTTATGAAATAAAGGTTATGGTTTGTTTTAAAAATAAATGCAGTCTTTGAAAAACGTCTCATATAGAGGTCAAAACCTCGCAACGAAATCAATTAATATGGAACGTTTTTAATCAATAAGAACGGGACATTTCAGATTCCATTTCGGAATCCGAGGGACTTGAACTAATGACGAATTCCATTTCGTACGATTGAATAAAGAATTTTTCAATATGAAATGATTTTCCGGCTATCTGGTGGTATTCTAATTATATAGAGCAAAAGGTTTCGTAGATTACGGAGGAATTTACGGAATATGTCAGGCAAAGTTTACAGTAACAGATACGCTAAGATATGAATTAGCAGATACGCTAAGATATGAATTTTGTCTATACACTATTCATGCAATCAATGCAATAAGATGTGTCTAGACTAAGAATGATAAGCAGGTAATTTCCGACAAAAATGATGAGCAAAACTTTTGACATGCAGACACGGTCGAAGTCCAGACTCACTAATGCATCCTAACGACTATCAGTTAGACACACTAATGCAGACCTGGTTCGCTAAGACCACCGCTCTGATACCAACTGAAAGGACCCGTTCATATACATTATAAACGATTCACAATAGTTGATTACATAGCGAGGTATTTGACCTCTATATGATACATTTTACAAACATTGCATTCGTTTTTAAAAGACAAACTTTCTTTACAACGAAAGTTGATGGCATGCACACCATTTCATAATACATCCAACTATAATTGACATAATAATAATCTTGATGAACTCAATGACTCGAATGCAACGCCTTTCAAAATATGTCATGAATGACTCCAAGTAATATCCTTAAAATGAGCTAATGCACAGCGGAAGATTTCTTTAATACCTGAGAATAAACATGCTTTAAAGTGTCAACCAAAAGGTTGGTGAGTTCATAGGTTTATCATAACAATCATTTCAACATATTAATAGACCACAAGATTTCCGTTTATAAATATATGTACACTCGCAAGTGTATACAAGTATTCTATAAGTTGTAGGCACCCAGTAACAAGCCTTAACGTTCATGTTTTACCCTCTGAAGTACACCAGATCAGGTGTGTTTAAAATAACCTCGAAGTACTAAAGCATCCCATAGTCAGGATGGGGTTTGTCGGGCCCAATAGATCTATCTTTAGGATTCGCGCCTACCGTACATAGACAAGTAGTTTAATGTTACCAAGCTAAGGGTATATTTCTGGTTTAAACCCACGTAGAATTAGTTTTAGTACTTGTGCCTATTTCGTAAAACATTTATAAAAACAGCGCATGTATTCTCAGTCCCAAAAATATATATAAAAGGGAGCAAATGAAACTCACAATACTATATTTCGTAGTAAAAATACATATAACGTCATTTAACAAGTGCAAGGTTGGCCTCGGATTCACGAACGTATCAATATTGAGATTCAATATTGCAGGAAAGTACGTAGACGCAACGGAGATGATAAATACTAGATTGACCACACGAGCATACCCATGAACCATACCCATCACCTCCATAGCTATAACCCATAATTTCCTTAGCTTCGACTCATTCAAAAAAACTATTTTGAAATCACTCGGACAGCACTCCGTCGTAATATTTTATGTATACTAATAATATCTTGAAATAATACAGAGCAAATATATATATATATATATATATATATATATATATATATATATATATATATATATATATATGTATATATATATATATATATATATATATATATATATATATATATATATATATATATATATATATATATATAAATCGATTGAGAGAGTTTAGAGAAATATATTTTCAAGTTTCTATGAAATAATGAAACCTATTGAATTCTATTTATAATAGATTTTTGAATTATTAAAGTAAATTATTAAAGTATGAATTATTAAAGTGAATTATTAAAGTATGAATTATTAAAGTGAATTATTAAAGTATGAATTATTAAAGTGAATTATTAAAGTATGAATTATTAAAGTGAATTATTAAAGTATGAATTATTAAAGTGAATTATTAAAGTTAAAGTAAAGTAAAAGTAAAGTAAAGGTAAAGTTAAAGTATAGTAAAAGTATAAAAACTATGTATGTATAATACGCGTATAAATATATATAATATTAATTTAAATCGTTATATATATTTAATGAAATAAAATATAAATATCGTTATATTTATTATACTGGTTAAGTAATGAGTTGTCAAAAGTGATTCTAGATATTTATAAAAGTTATATACGTTTTAATAATAAAATTCTTTTTAAACTGAAAACGTCTTTGTACGTTTGAAAATAGATTAATAGAATATTATGGAAACCAATTCTCCACTAACTTTTGTCTAACTTTCGTAAATGACACTTTTTGTTTTTATTTATAAATAGCTTTACAAATTATTCTGAATATCGTTAAGAGGAATAGATTTTCTCAAATCATAGTGGACCTCTCAACAGAGACTTGTAATCATAATTCAATGTTTCTGATAATTCAATCATTTAATATATATTTTTTTAATTTCGTCGAAAATCATATTGAAACAAATACGTTCATGTAAAGTATTATACGTTTAATACTTTATTAATATTCTCAAGTTATAATATATATATACACATATACATATACATATCTATTTATATATAACGGTTCGTGAATCGTCGGAATTTGGTCGAGGTTATAATGAATGTATGAACACAGTTTAAAATTCTTGAGATTTAACTTAACAAACTTTGCTTATCGTGTCGGAATAATATAAAGATTAAAGTTTAAATTTGGTCAGAAATTTCCGGGTCGTCACAGTTATAGTCCCGTTTTTACATACTTTTCAAAGTATATTTTTGGGATGTGATGACATGAAATTTTATTTACGTTTAGACACAAGTAACAGTTAAATTTAATTATTCATTGTGAGTTGGACAAAAATATTCCCTAGTCTGGTAACTGTAATCATTGGTTTCTACCGGTGAACGCGAATCCTACGGATAGATCTATCGGGTTTGACAACCCCATTTTGAGCTAGTCGCGCTAGCAATTTATAATCGGAATGTTTAGTACTTCGTAATTTGTTGTAGATACACTGTCCAAGTGTATATTTTTATTGTGTTTGACAAGGGTAAATAAAGGGTTAAGTGGTTAACAGGTGGCTCATTGATAATGGAATAATGTTTAATGTTTTCTAACATTTTTAAATCTTGTGGTCTAAAGTTTACTTATATATTTAAACCTATAATTCACTCAACCTTTGTGTTGATAGTTTACTTGCATGTTTTCACAGGTACTTGAGTTATGTGATGCTTCCGCTGTCTTTAGAAGAGTCTGCATGCATTTGGGCAGATTTTATTGAAACATTTATGAAACTTAAGCTTGCATTCTATTTTTGGATAATTTAAACTTGTGGGTTTGTTGGCAAGGTTTTGTGTCAACTTTTGGTTTATTACTATGGTTGGTTGTTTTGAAACTACATATTTTGGTTTGTTTCCTTTTTGGGAAACTTTTGAAATAAAAGAATGCAACTTTGTTTATTTAATTCATTTAAAGTCCGATCAAGCTGTGGGACCAAATGACGGATCCGTTAAGTGTTTTGACGGGGTCGTCACACATGTCGAGCTACTCTGGAAATGAGGGTGAAGATGGTGTTTCGGATTGGTTTGCCAGTGGATGTTTCAAGTTCTTCACTCAGCGAACAATATGGTGGGTGAAAAGGGATCGATTCTTATTGTCTCCAATGATTAAGTAGACTATGAACTCATCATATGAATTGGGGATGGTTGGTTGGTTGATTCATTCTGGTGACGCTGCTTTCGGAGCTTAGGTGAACGTCCACGTCGGAATAGCTGTCGGAATAACTATCAGAATAGTTATCGGAATTCGAGGGACTCGAACTGGTTGAAGGATTTATCCCATACGATCAAAATGAAGGATTTTTGATAAGAATTAGATTATAGGATGTAGATTAGTACCCTGTAATACATAATTTACATATGCATATATAATACTAAAATCCCATAAGTTACGGAGGAATCTACGGAAGCTGTCAGGCAAAGATAACAATAACATGTACGCTAAGATATGAAGTAGCAGATACGTTAAGATATGTCTATACACTATTCATGCAATCATTGCAGTAAGATGTGTCTAGACTAAGAATGATAAGCAAGTAATTTCCTAAGGATGATAAGCAGATAATTTCTGACAAAAATGATAAGCAAAACTTTTAACATGCAGACACGGTCGAAGTCCAGACTCACTTTTGCATCCTAACGACTTATCAGTTAGACACACTAATGTAGACCTGGTTCGCTAAGACCATTACTCTGATACCAACTGAAAGGACCCGTCCTAATCCATCCGGACGAAGTCCATATCGATTATAAACGATTTACAACAGTTGATTACATCGCGAGGTACTTGACCTCTATATGATACATTTTACAAATATTGCATTCGTTTTTGAAAAGACAATCTTTCATTACATCGAAAGTTAACAGGCATGCATACCATTTCATAATATATCCAACTATAATTGACTTAATAATAATCTTGATGAACTCGACGACTCGAATGTAACATCTTTTGAAATATGCCATGAATGACTCCAGATAATATCTATAAAATGAGCAAATGCACAGCGAAAGATTTCTTTCGTACCTGAGAATAAACATGCTTTCAAGTGTCAACCAAAGGTTGGTGAGTTCATTGATTTATCATAAATAATCATTTCATAGTTTTAATAGACCACAAGATTTCATATTTCCATTTCTCATAAACATACGTCCTATGCATAGAGACAAAAATATCATTCATATGGATTGAACACCTGGTAACCGACATTCACAATATACATATAAGAATATCCCCATCATTCCGGGATCCTCCTTCGGACATGATATAAATTTCGAAGTACTAAAGCATCCGGTACTTTGAATGGGGCTTGTTGCGCCTGATAGATCTATCTTTAGAGTTCGCGTCAATTAGGGTGTCTATTCCCTAATTCTTAGATTACCAGACTTAATTAAAAGGGGCATATTCGATTTCGATCATTCAACTATATAATGTAGTTTTGATTACTTGTGTCTATTTCGTAAAAATATTTATAAAATTTGCGCATGTATTCTCAGCCCAAAAATATAAAGGGTAAAAAGGTAAATGAAACTCACCTAATGTATTTTGTAGTAAAAATACATATGACTATATTGAACAATGCAGGGTTGGCCTCGGATTCACGAACCTATATCATTTGTATATTTATCAATACTCATAATCGTAATCGAATAAGTTTATATATATATATATATATAACTATTTAATTATATCATTTTTATGTTAATAATATATTTAGGTTTCATATATTCGTTTTATATATGTAAAAAAATATATACTTTGTTACGTTGTGTATGTTAAATATAATTATGTATATATATATATTTCATTTGTTTATCAAAATCGTAGTTCTAATTAAACTAAATTAATATTAGTAAAGATAAAAAAATAATGATAATAACGTTAATAATATACTTATGTTAATAATAATAGTTCTACTATATAAAATGATAATAATACTAATATTTATGAAAGTACTAATAAATCGTATCATTTTTATAATAATATTTCCAATGTTAATCATAATCATAATATTTATAATAATACTAAAATCGTACGATTAATAATATTAATATTACTTATAGCAATACAAATGATAATATTAATAATATTATTACTTAATAATAATGCTAGTGATAATGATAATGATAGTAGTTATAAATTGCAATTTTTTTATTGTGTTAGTAATATTAAATGATAACTTTTATTGGTAATAATGATAATAATAATAACTAATATTAACAATAATAATAATACTTATAATAATAATAATGTTAGTACTAATAATTTCTAACTAATAATGCTAATAATAATAATAACACTAATACCTAAATTAATAACCATAATTAATAATACATAACACTAATAATAACAATAATAATAATAATATTAATAATAATAATAATAATAATAATAATAATAATAATAATAATAATAATAATAATAATAATAATAATAATAATAATAATAATAATAAAGAAGTAATAAAAGGCTACCTTCAAAGAAATTGGCCCAAAAAAAAATACACTGCCACAAGAGGGGCTCGAACCCGAGACCTCTCCTTCCCACCAAACACTCATAAACCATTGGACCGTCTCCATTTTTCTAAAATATAACCCTCTCAATTTTTTTTATAACACGAATTTAATTTGTTCCCTAATTCTTCTTCTTCCTTCAAAGTAAACGAACTCAGCTCAAACCCAAAATTATAACGAATTTCCAAGTTAAATCTAGGACCTAAGATTAATTAACCAGTGTTGGGTTCTTCTATAATATAAAAAAAAAATTATAGAAACAGGAAAACAAATACAGCTGCTGTCGCAGTTTTTTTTTTAAAAAAAAATATAGGTTTTTGATTTTAAGGCCGTTTTGTACAAATGTTTCTACATGAATTATATTTTTAATCGTTCCTAGAAACTCTAGGAATCATCAATTTATCCTAAAACATAACAGCAAACACGAATTTTGCCATGAACCAAACAGCTGACTTTTGACTTGCAAAGCTTTGACTTCGAAATTCTTGATCGATATAACGAATTGAGACTTGAGATTTTGAAGAAAGCTTGAGTAAAATAATTCTAACGAAATTACATAAATGGATTTTTGAATTTGTTTCGTATTTGAAATATGAGTGAAAAGTATTTGAACAGGTATATCGAGCTGTGAAAAAAAAAATTTGTTTGAATAAATAAAATCAATTATGTCAGTTTTGATCTGATGTTGAGGGTGAAGAATTGAATAATCGTTATCCATAATATTAAGAAATCGATTGTCTATATAAATAAATGGGTTGACGGTTTTATTCAAGAAAAGAGATAAATAAATAAAATAAAAAAAAATGGGAGAGATTGTGATATACACTGAATGGTACTACCTGATATCAATTTTCAACAATTATCATATTAGAACAAAAATAATAACAGTGGAAAGTGAATTGATTGGTAGGAAAACACGGGTAGGTTGAAAAATGGAACAAGAAGGGAGAAACGGAAAATAAAGAAGATGGTGATATCAGACACACAATAACTCTGTCCTTATATCTTATTAATAATAATTATAAATAAATAAATATTCTAATAATAATAATACTAATAATAATAATAATAGTAATAATAATAATTATAATTATAACAAAATTAATAATACTAATATTGATATTAATATTAATAATAATAATGAAAGTAGTAACATTATTATTAGTGTTAATACAACAACTATATTTTACTTGTAATTATATTTAATACCTTAACCTTATATTTTATTAATTTTAAAAACATATATTATATAATAACATATACTGAATATTTAATCCTTATACATTTTACATATATATTATTATATAATTGTATTTGCATTTTAGTTATATATATTGAATATATTAATGTTGCTATATATATATATACTATAGTACGTTGTTTCCTTAAAGCAATAGATATTATAAATTTTAACACATAATATTTATCTTATATATACATTACATATAATATTAATTATACATAGAAATCATATATATTTATATATAAATTAATATTTAATTACACTTGATTATTTTGTATCTTAGTTTATATATTTAATTCTAACGTTTAAATTATATTTTATAATTTCATATTTTTACATATATTTACATTTTTATATATAAATATACATCTCTGTTTACAATTAAAGGTTCATGAATTGTCAGGACTAGTCAAAGGGTAATTGAATACATGAATAAAATTTCAAAGTTTTTGTGACTTAACATTACAGACTTTGCTTATCGGGTCGGAAACATATAAAGATTAAGTTTAAATTTGGTCGGAATTTCCCGGGTCATCACACTACATGACGTTCTACATCATTTATCTTGCACGACATGACGATTATGTAATCTCTAATGTTCTAGAGATTATATAGTCTTGTCCTAACGGTAAATCAAATGAGTTTAATATCATATTGACTCATTAAATCCATGATTACATCTGAAGAAAAAATATATATGTATATATATTTTTTCATAAAGATTGTAATTAAAAATTCTTTCGTACAAACTGTTAATGGTGAAAATATTTTAACGGGTAGGTAATACCCGAGGAATATTTAGATTTCACATTAGTAAGTACACTGTACATTCTTTCAAATCTAATTCAACAGTCATTTACTATCCTATTTACAACCACCGATATACGTATCCGTTCACTGCAGAATAACCATTTTCATTCAATTTCATATTTGGATTTTGATCTATCAGAATCCAACAAGTGGCATAATGGAGAAAACATTGGATAAAATAAAATTTGTTAGAAACAAACAAATTAACTATGAGAAATTTTGTTAAGAATCCACGCTAACAAAATCCTAGCTAACTGTTCCTAGCTAACTGGTTACATTTTATTTATCGCAATTTATTTATCGCCATTTATATTCTCGCAATTTTATTTATCGTCATTTAATTTCTGTTATTTATTTTACGCACTTTAAATATCGGGACACGTATACAAGGTTTTGACATATCATATCGACGCATCTATATATATTATTTGGAATAACCATAGACACTCTATATGCAGTAATGATAGATTTAGCTATACAGGGTTGAGGTTGATTCTACAATAATATATATACACTTTGAGTTGTGATCGAGTCTGAGGCATGTACACGGGTCACGACACGTATTAATTAATTCGAATATTATAAACGATATATGAATTATTGAGTTAGTGACTGTGGACTGCTAACTGTTGACTACCAAGATTAGACAATTAAAATGAATTAAAATATTGATTATAACATATGAAACTAAATAATTCTTCAAGTTTGCCACTTGATTTCATCTTAAACCTCATTTGTATCTTGACGATTACAATCAGCGTTCAAACATTTCATGATTCTTGAAAACATCTCAATCGAGAGGATGAACCAACCGCACTTTATCTACGGAAGAAAAGATTGATGCATATAGTTATGCACCTGAAAACACTCAGAACCTGAGTAAACGTTTAACACGTATATGTGCTAGTTCCTTTGGCATTGTTATTTCCGAAAATAACAATGCAATTTCTTTTCAAATTAGCCAATTTTGTCACAGCTTCAGCAAATCAATTTCGACTTTTCATCCGAATAAACTCTATTATAACTTTGATATATAAGTTTGCCTTTCATCACCGTTACCGAAGAATCGTTTATATTCCACCACAATAGCAGTAAAATTACCAGCAGTTTCATTACTCATTGATTTAAGTTTCTCCGAAAACCCAATTTTTCATTAAAGACCTTATCATATACTCATCCACACCTTATAACGAGAATAACCATACCAATTACCCGGAATTAACAATCAATATTTTGAAATCTCGCAGCATGTTTACATCAACAGTTATATGTATACATATAACATTTATCTCTTATAATCATGATCTTTCATCTTGGAATTATGAAAAAGAACACCAAGTCTACGAATCAATACTCTGAATTCTGAAAAAGCTGAATACAGCAGCAAAAACAGTACACGACTTTGACAGTCGGAAGTATGATGATAAAGAATAGTATGTTGGCAAAGCTCAGAAAAGTTGAAACTGGAAAACGGATTGAGCAAACCAAGAAGGAGGCTATAGACAAATCACAGAGAATAAATATGCCTTCAAAGAATCCTGATGATTCTGTTTCGAATGAAATCTTTAGCGAATACCTTACACCTTAACCGCTCAAAATCATCGTGAATGAATTTCTTCATCACAATTTGATTCTGAAATTCTAAGATATTACCGTATCTTTCTTTATTAATATCCTCAATATTTCTAAAGATATCTTCATAAATATTCTCGTCCGATATTAATTATCTCTCCGTGCTATTTATGTTATATCATAAAAGGAAACTCTTTTAGTTTCTATATTCTCTAAACCTTTGAGTTTAAAATAAGAATGCTTTTGAAGTAGTGTTGGGAACTGATGCATGAGTTAGCATAATATAATGACACTTGGCCAACGTGATTATATTACAGTAAGTCATGCTGAAGTTCTAATGAAACATGATAATTCACAAATCATAACGTCATCATGTGTCATGTTACACGACTCGTTCAATCTGTTCAATCTCCGAACATATCAAGAAAATATATTTTTGATAGTTCTATCCTCAGTAATTCTGGTAATTTGACAAATCAAATTGTGCTAATACGTTCTTTCTTGGTTAGAACATGATGTTCATTCGAAAACTCCATACTCACGAATTCTGGACCATTATTCGCTTGACTTGGAGTCGGGAAGAGAAAACAAGAGCATGGAGCTCCGAAATATAAAGGAAAATATAAAGCCGATCACAAACACAGAAATCACAAACCGTGTATATCAATGTGTATAGCAACATAAAGACACGGAAGAATTAAAAACACTATAACCCCAAGGTAATCATAGACGTAAACAGATTCCTCCTGTGGTAGATGAAAAAGGAGAATGATCGATATGAAAGTCAGGAATATATCCAGAATTAAAACTGGATGAAGCATACTGACTGATAATATGGAAGTATGAATTAAAGTGGTAAGAAGCAATGGAATAGAAGAGTTTCATTTATAATGGAAATACCAGACAGAGTAATCGAGGCAGATCACCGTATTTAATTAGAGAGATCCTAATTTCCTTACTCACCGAAGAATCAAATCTTTTAGATTTCAAAGGTTTTCTTTAGATCCCTTGAATTTCGGAATTTAAACATGACTAGTCAAAAGTTATGATGAAACATGTCTTTCCCATTGCACTATTTAATAATAGCTTCATTCGTACTATTCGAGTAATTGAATTATTTTATCTGTATTACTCAATGATAATAAAACTTTATTTATCAACTCATATTCATCATGAAAACATTTTTATTGTTAGCCATGACAACCTCGATCAAATTTCGGGACGAAATTTCTTTAACGGGTAGGTACTGTGACAACCCGAAAATTTCCGACTAAATTTAAACTTAATCTTTATATGTTTCTGACACGATAAGCAAAATCTGTAATGATGAAATCTCAAAAACTTTGAACTGTGATCATGTATTCAAATTACCCTTCGACTGTTCTCAACGATTCACGAACAACTATTTGTAAATAAATACATATATATATATATATATATATATATATATATATATATATATATATATATATATATATATATATATATATATATATATATACATATATATATAAAATATTTAAAATATAAATATTGTAATATAAGTAATTTATAAATATAGAAATTTATAATATTTCATTCCATGTAAATAATTATGTGTTAATATTAATTTGCTTTATTAATATAATTATCATTATTATTATTTATTAATAACATTAAAATTATTACTAATATTATTCTTAATATTATTAGTAACATTATTATTACTAAAATTATTATAATTACTGTTGATAATGCTAAAAACGAACATATATTTCATAGCATTATTCTTCAAGAAAGACAAGCTTTTAGTTGCAACTGTTCTATTTACAAGTGATATTCATTTAAATAATAAAAGGTGAAGACAAAAGACAGATTCGAAGCATTGAAGACGCAAACGACCAAAAAGCTCAAAAGTACAAAATACAATCAAAGAGGTTCCAATTATTGATAAGAAACGTCTCGAAATTACAAGAGTACAAGATTCAAAACGCAAAGTACAAGATATTAAATTGTACGCAATGACGTTCAAAAATCCGGAACCGGGACCAGAGTCAACTCTCAATGCTCGACGCAATGGACTAAAAATTACAAGTCAACTATGCACATAAATATAATATAATATTTAAATAATTCTTATAATTATTTATATATTATATAATATATTATAAACTATTGGCAAGCTAGGAGCCAAGGCTGTGTGAGCTGGATTTACGAACTCCGTGAGTTGCGGAGTTTGAAGAACAAAAGGGCCGCGAGTCGCGGAGCCCCAAATTATGAAACTGCCTATAAAGCTCGCGCATTCTGATCGTAAAAAATTATCCATAAAATCAATCTCTCTCTATATATGTAAACGTATATATATATATAATTTATATTTTAATTTTAATTTTAGATTCTAATAATAAGGGTATGTTAGCAAATGTTGTAAGGGTGTAAGTCGAAATTCTGTCCGTGTAACGCTACGCTATTTTTAATCATTATAAGTTATGTTCAACCTTTTTAATTTAATGTCTCGTAGCTAAGTTATTATTTTGCTTATTTAATACCAAAGTAATCATGATGTTGGGCTAAAAATATTAAAATTGGGTAATTGGGCTTTGTACCATAATTGGGGTTTGGATAAAAGAACGACACTTGTGGAAATTAGACTATGGGCTATTAATGGGTTTTATATTAACTAAACAATACCTTGTTAATTTAATATACAAACTTATAATTTGACATATTTATATATAACCACATACGCTTGACTGGGTACGGTGGGCGGGATATCTATAAATACCAATAATTATTCATTTTACCGGACACGAAACTGGATTAATAGTTAATAGACTTGTTGAAACAGGGGTGAATTACATTCAAGGGTAATTGGTGTAATTGTTAACAAAGTAGTAAAACCTTGGTTTACACGCAGTCGATAACCTGGTGTATTCATTAAACAAAGTATTAAAACCTTGTTACAATTCGAATCCCCAATTAGTTGGAATATTTGACTTCGGGAATAAGAATAATTTGACGAAGGCTTTCGCTCTTTATATTTATGACTGATGGACTATTATGGACAAATCCGTATGGACATATTAAATAATCCAGGACAAAGAACAATTAACCCATGGGAATAAAACTAAAATCAACACGTCAAACATCATTATTACGGAAGTTTAAATAAGCATAATTCTTTTATTTCATATTTAATTTCCTTTATTTTATATTTAATTGCACTTTTACTTATCGCACTTTTATTTATTGTTATTGTATTTAATTGCACTTTTAATTATCGTACTTTTTAATTATCGCAATTTTATTTTATCGCAATTTTATTTATCGCAATTTCATTATCGTTATTTACTTTACACTTTAAATTAAGTTATATTTATTTTTAATATTTTACATTAGGTTTTAACTGCGACTAAAGTTTTAAAATCGACAAACCGGTCATTAAACGGTAAAAACCCCCTTTTTATAATAATAATATTACTTATATATATATATATATATATATATATATATATATATATATATATATATATATATATATATATATATATATATATATATATATATATATATATATATATATTTGTATTTTTATAAATTAAACTAATATAGCGTTAAGCTTTGTTTAAAGATTTTTTCGTGTGGAACGAACCGGACTTACTAAAAACTACACTACTGTACGATTAGGTACACTGCTTATAAGTGTTGTAGCAAGGTTTAAGTATATCCATTCTATAAATAAATAAATATCTTGTGTAAAATTGTATCGTATTTAATAGTTTTTCCTAGTAAAATATAAGCTATTTCATATACACCTAGCATAACATCAAGTATTTTTGGCGCCGCTGCCGGGGAACTTAAAATCTAGCTTAAAAGCCAGAAACGCAACGCTAAATATAAAAAAAAAAAAATTATTCTTAGTTTACTTTTATAAAAATACGCTTTTGTAAAAATACGTTTTAAATATTCGAAAACAAAAATATAAATAATTTTAAGAGTTTGTTAAATATTTAAGTTTTATAAAGTTTCTTAATTTTTATTTTATAAAAATATAAGTTTTATTTAAATATTTTGTTTTTATTTAAAACATAAAAAAACCGAAAAAATATATATATATATATATATATATATATATATATATATATATATATATATATATATATATATATATAATCTATTTTTAAGATTTTTATAAAATTATAAAGTATTTTATTTCTATTTTAGTTTTTAGAATATAACTTTTATTAAATTTATATAAATATTTTAATTAAATTAAAAACAGAAAAGAAAAAAAATATATAAAAAATAAAACTGAACCTGTTGAACGAAACCTGTCTCATTTGAATTTTCAAACCCCGCGACCCGCGGAGGTTTTGAACTAGGATCACCGAGACTCGCGGAGCCGTCTGACATGGGTTACACAGAACCCTAATTTCGTATTAATTACGAGTTTTTATTATTATTATTTAAATTAAACCCTAATTAGGGTATTTTTATTATATAATTTAGTTTTTATTTTTATTTTGTATTTTTAGTTAAATTAGTTTAATTAAATTGTAAAATTAATAGTTTTAATAAATAAATAATATAAAAATAATATTTTTATAAAAATTGTACTTTTTACAACTTTTAATATATTTTTATATTTTGTCCCTTTTTATTCGTTTTAGCGTAATTTTTTTTGTATTTTTCGCTCGTAATTAGTTTTAAGTCATAGTTTTTGCCATAGTTATTTTTATTTCTAGATTTTTAGGCTTTGCCATAAAATTCCTTAAGTGCTTTTTCTTTAGACTAAGATTTAGGTGCTTTAGAATTTTGTGACGCCTTTTTAAGTTTTTGTACCTTTTTAAGTTATTGCCATTTGGGATATAGTTTTACTTGTAAGCTTTAATATTTTTAGACGCAACTTTTAATTTTTAGTTTTTAGTTCCTTTTTAAGTTTCAACGCGCTACTTTCTTATTTTTATTTTTCGACGCCCTTTACCTATGTATCAATTATCACTCCAATTAGTAATCTCAATTTACAATTTTAATTTTAAGTTAGTGATAGTAATAAGGTTGGGTTAGTCGAGTGTTTTAAAGTTCTATAAGTCACTCTTTTTCTTTCTTATTTTTCGACGCCTTTTATTTTTCAACCCTTTTCTTTTTTGACCTTTTCCGACGCGCTCTTTTTCTTTCTTATTTTTCGCAATTCTAGTTTTAGGACATAGATTTTTATTCTACTTCTTCTCTATATTTCTTTAAATTACGAAAATTTATTTTAAGTGGTTAAATTGATAGACATCAAAATTTTCTGGTTCGTAGTAATAGTTGGATTTGTACGTGGACCGGGTTATTGGAGCCAAACAGTACTCAATTATATTGAGACCGAACGAATCCTGCCCCTCTGCTGCATCTTTTGGCTATTCGAAACGTGGGCAAAATCGGAAAAGTCTATTAATTGGATAACTTATATAATTTTTCTTTCCTTTTAAAAACTAATAGGATATTCAGTGAATGCACCGAGCAAGACGTTCACCACCTTTTGTACGTTCACCACCTGTAACTAGATCAAGACATCTAGCAAATATTACCGCCGTTGATTTTTCTTTAGAATCGTCATCCAGTCAACCAAGTACTCCAATTCAAATTTCCGATAATCCATTTTTTGAACCCGACCTCACAATTGAGAATCCGGAGAATATTCAGGGACGATTCATAGATCCTGAGCCATTAATTTTTCCTCCGGAACCACCAACCATTAAATCAGAATCCTCTAGTGATTCAGATTCAACAAATTCAATCATGGAGAATCTGGAACCATTAAGTATGGAAGACCGAATGAGAGCTAAACGCACTGGCCAAGGTCACGCAATTACTCATCCAGACATTAATGTGCCAGATTATGAAATCAAAGGACAAATTCTACACATGGTGACTAATCAATGCCAATTTAGTGGTGCACCGAAGGAAGATCCAAATGAACATCTTCGTACCTTTAATAGGATCTGCACACTATTTAAAATAAGAGAAGTGGAGGATGAACAGATATATCTCATGTTATTTCCCTGGACTTTAAAGGGAGAAGCCAAAGATTGGTTGGAATCGTTACCTGAAGGGGCGATCGACACATGGGACGTTTTAGTTGAAAAATTTCTTAAACAATTCTTTCCGGCGTCTAAAGCCGTAAGACTTCAAATAGAAATTGTTACGTTCACACAGAAGCCAAATGAAACTCCATATGAGGCGTGGACTAGATTTGGAAAGTTATTGAGAGGATGTCCGTAACATGGTTTAGACACCTGTCAAATAGTACAAATATTCTACCAAGGATGCGACATCACTACAAGAGAAGACATCGATATAGCAGCTGGTGGTTCTATTATGAAGAAAACCGAAACTGATGCTTATAAAATTATTGATAACACTGCTTCCCACTCACATGAGTGGCACCAAGAAAAAGATATCGTTAGATCATCTAAAGCAGCTAGAGCCGATTCTAGCCATGACTTAGATTCCATTTCCGTAAAGATAGATGCTATCGAGAGACGAATGGAAAAGATGACTAAAGATATTCACTCAATACGAATTAGTTGTGAGCAGTGTGGAGGACCACATTTGACAAAAGATTGTCTCAGTATTGAACTAACAATGGAACAAAGAGAGAATATTTCATACATAAACCAAAGGCCTGGAAATAATTATCAGAATAATTATCAACCGCCAAGACCGATTTACAATCAAAACCAGAATTATAACCGAAATGTTCCATACAACAACCAACAAGGTCCAAGTAATCAACAAGTATCTAATAATACTTACAATCAGCAAAGACCTAATTTTCAAAACAAACCACAACAAACCGATGATAAAAAGCCGAATTTAGAAGATATGATGACGAAGCTAATTGAAACTCAAACGCAGTTTTTCACATCTCAGAAACAAACTAATGAACAAAATGCTCAAGCATTTAGAAATCAACAAGCTTCTATTCAAAATTTGGAACAAGAAGTAAGTAACCTAGCAAGGTTAATAGGTGAAAGAAAATCGGGAAGTTTACCTAGAGATACAAATGCTAACCCCCGGAATGAAACAGCTAAAGCCATTATCACAAGAAGTGGTATTACACTTAAACCACCTAAAATACCTGTAATTCCTGATGAAGCTATTCCTACTCCACAAGAACCACAACCTGATCAAGATAAGGAAAAAGAACCGGTAGTTGAAAAGGTTAATGAAGATAACACAGTTAAGGCTAAACCTTATGTTAAACCATACCAACCACCACTTCCTTACCCGAGTAAAATGAAAAAAGAGAAACTTGAAGCCGAGCAATCCAAATTCTTGGATATGTTTAAACAGATAAATGTAAATCTTCCTTTCATTGATGTAATTTCAGGAATGCCTAGATATGCTAAATTTCTGAAAGATCTAATCTCAAATAGAAAGAAAATGGAAGAACTCTCGGCCGTTACTATGAATGCTAATTGTTCTGCAGTGCTGTTGAATAAGATACCAGAAAAACTATCTAATCCAGGAAGTTTCACAATTCCATGTTTTCTGGGTAGTCTTAGTTCAATAGAAGCATCGGCAGACTTAGGTGCTAGTATAAATTTAATTCCGTATTCACTATACGCTAAACTAGGCCTTGGAGAATTGAAACCAACAAGAATAAGTATACAACTAGCCGATAGATCAATAAAATATCCTAGAGGGATAATGGAGAACATGCTAGTTAAAGTTGGTACTTTAGTATTTCCAGTAGATTTTGTTGTTCTGGACATGGAAGAAGATTCTCAAGTTCCTCTCATATTAGGAAGACCATTCTTAAACACGGCTAAAGCAATGATAGACGTGTTCGGTAAGAAACTGACCCTAAGTATAGAGGACGAGAGTGTTACCTTTTCAGTTGATAGAGCTATGCAACAACCGCAATCTGCAGATGATACATGTTATTATATTCAAACTATAGACTCACATGCAGAATTGTTAGAAGAATTTCCAGAATTACAAGGAACATGAGAATGTTCTTTAGGAGAAGGTACTGAACCAATTGATGAAACTGAAATGTTAGCTACACTAATAGCTAATGGATATGAACCAACAACAGAAGAAATTCAAATGCTAAAAGAAGAAGACAGATATCGATATAAATCATCGATAGAAGAACCATCGACATTAGAGTTAAAGCCACTTCCAAACCATTTGGAATACGCTTATTTACATGGTGAATCTGAATTACCTGTAATAATATCGTCTTCTCTTACTGAAAATGAAAAATCTCAACTCATTTCTGTGTTGAAAGCTCATAAACCAGCTATTGCATGGAAAATTCATGATATTAAAGGAATAAGTCCTTCGTATTGCACACATAAAATCCTTATGGAAGAAGGTCATAAAATGTATGTGCAACGCCAATGAAGACTAAATCCGAATATGCAAGATGTAGTCAAAAAAGAAATTATTAAACTGCTAGATGCAGGTTTAATTTATCCAATTTCTGATAGTCCATGGGTAAGCCCAGTTCAATGCATGCCTAAGAAGGGTGGCATGACTGTCATCACAAATGAGAAAAATGAGCTTATTCCTATTAGGACTGTAACAGGATGGCGTGTGTGTATTGATTATAGAAAATTAAATGACGCCACCAGAAAAGATCACTTTCCCTTACCTTTTATTGATCAAATGTTGGAAAGATTAGCCGGAAATAGTTACTATTGTTTTCTTGATGGATTTTCCGGATATTTTCAAATTCCAATAGCACCCGAGGACCAAGAGAAAACCACATTCACGTGCCCTTATGGTACTTTTGCTTACAAACGCATGCCATTTGGACTTTGCAACGCCCCTGCAACCTTTCAAAGGTGCATGATGGCGATTTTTCATGACATGATAGAAGAATGCATGGAAGTTTTCATGGATGACTTTTCAGTCTTCGGTGATACATTTGAATCATGTCTAGTTAATCTGGAACGAATGCTTATTAGATGCGAACAATCAAATCTAGTTCTTAATTGGGAGAAATGCCATTTCATGATTAAAGAAGGCATCGTTCTTGGACATAAAATTTCAAAGGAAGGAATTGAAGTGGATAGAGCTAAAGTAGATGTAATTGCTAAACTTCCACATCCCACCAATGTTAGAGGAGTTAGGAGTTTTCTAGGGCATGCCGATTTTTACCGACGTTTCATAAAAGATTTTTCTAAAATTGCCACTCCTATGAATAAACTCCTAGAAAAGGATGCTCCATTCATCTTTTTAGATGAATGCATCAAATCTTTTAATATTCTTAAAGAGAAACTCACTAATGCGCCGATCAAGATAACACCAAATTGGAATCTACCGTTTGAACTAATGTGTGATGCAAGTGATTTTGCAATGGGAGCCGTTTTAGGACAAAGGATTGAAAAACGATTTCAACCTATATATTATGGTAGTAAGACGTTACAAGGAGCACAAACAAATTACACAACTACTGAAAAAGAACTACTTGCTATTGTCTTTGCTTTTGACAAATTTCGTTCATATCTCGTTCTAGCAAAAACGGTAGTCTATACTGACCATTCTGCTCTTAGATACCTATTTTTGAAACAAGATGCTAAACCAAGATTAATCCGTTGGATCTTACTCTTACAAGAGTTTGATATTGAAATCCGAGATAAAAGAGGAACAGAAAATCTCTCCGCTGATCATCTTTCTCGTCTTGAAAATCCCGAATTAGAAGTTCTAAATGAATCGGCCATACAAGACAACTTTCCTGATGAATATCTATTGAAGATAGATTATAATGAAATTCCATGGTTTGCAGACTATGCAAACTACTTAGTATGTGGATTCCTTGAAAAAGGATTATCGTACCAAAAACGAAAGAAATTCTTTAGTGATATAAAACACTATTTCTGGGAAGATCCACATCTGTTTAAAAGTTGTCCCGATGGAATAATACGCCGATGTGTGTTCGGAGATGAAGCTAGTAAAATTTTAAACCATTGTCACACAGGACCAACAGGAGGGCATTATGGGCCTCAACTAACAGCAAGAAAAGTTTATGATGTTGGATTCTATTTGCCTACAATTTACAAAGATGCACACCTTCTTTGTAAATCCTGTGATGCTTGTCAAAGGGCCGGAAAAATAAGTCAACGTGATGAAATGCCACAAAATGTCATTCAAGTATGCGAAGTATTTGACATTTGGGGTATTGACTTTATGGGTCCATTTCCAAAATCTCATAATAATCTCTACATACTCGTTGCCATTGATTATGTATCTAAATGGGCGGAAGCACAAGCTCTCCTAACTAACGATGCACGAGTTGTAGTCAACTTTTTAAAATGTCTTTTTGCAAGGTTTGGAGCACCGAAAGCTTTAATAAGTGATCGGGGAACTCATTTCTGTAACAATCAACTTGAGAAAGTTCTCAAAAGATATGGAGTAACTCATAAAATCTCCACCGCATATCATCCACAAACAAGTGGACAAGTTGAGAATACCAACCGAGCTTTAAAACGTATTTTAGAGAAAACCGTAGGATCAAATCCGAAGGAATGGTCCATAAAATTGGAGGATGCACTCTGGGCTTTTAGAACAGCCTACAAAACTCCAATTGGTACCACACCTTTCAGACTCGTTTACGGAAAAGCATGTCATCTTCCAGTAGAAATTGAACATAAAGCATTTTGGGCTTTGAAGACATGTAATATTGATTTACAAGAAGCCGGACGTCTACGATTAAGTCAACTAAACGAATTAGAAGAATTAAGACATGAAGCATACAAAAATTCGTTAATCTATAAAGAAAGAACGAAGAAATGGCATGATAAAAGAATCAGAAGTTCAAAAGAATTTAAAGAAGGAGACAGAGTTCTTCTTTTCAATTCACGATTCAAGATATTTCCTGGAAAATTGAAATCAAGATGGTCTGGACCATTCATAGTCAAAAGAGTTTTCCCATACGGAACAGTAAAATTAATAAATTCAAATGGGATTGAATTTAAAGTTAATAGTCACAGAGTTAAACATTACATACATGGTCCGATGGAAGTTGACAATGAAGTTAATCATAATTTCACCACCCAAGCAAACCTTCAAAATGAAAACATAAATATGTTATCAACAACATATGAAAAATCAAAATTGGAATATAGGGAGGAGTCAAATTTGAGTGATGAAGAAGAATTCTTATACAAACCTCCCATTCCAAGAAACGAAGAAAAATATGAACAAGAAGTTCAAATAGAAGTGAAAGAACCAAGAAAAGAACACCCGAAAAAGGTTTACAAACCAACTCGACTTACTAAAGCAGGAGACCCGGGTGAATTTATCATTTCTTGCTTGCTTAATGATGGTGCTGTATATAATGGACTTGCAGATTTAGGAGCAAGTGCAAATATTATGCCTCTTTCCTTATACAAAAGATTAGGCATGGGTAAATTAAAACCAACAAAAATAGGTGTTCAATCATTTGACCAAACCATTAAACACCAGGTTGGAATAGCAAATAATTTGCTTGTTAACGTGGGAAGTTTGACCTTTGTTGCAAACTTCATAGTGATTAATATGGAGGAAAACCTTGATATTCCTCTAATTCTAGGTCGCCCATTTTTAGCAACCACCGAGGCATTCATTGATGTAAGAGAAGGTAGAATGACACTTAGGGATGGTGATACATTGATCACCTTTATGAACCGAAAGTTTAGATCTCCATCAACCAAAACTGTTAGACCAATAAAAACGCATAAGTGTGGGGAAGATGAAGAAACACTTAATGATGATCCAATCACAAAGAATGCCGTTGATGATACGAAATTAGATGAACCCATTTTTAATAGTTCAACGAAGAAACTTTATAAACGGATTCACGATGCTAAGATTAAAGGAAACTTTAAGTTATGTAATCGATTAGTATCCAATTTATCACCAAAAGAAAAGGCGATGTTAGTTGAATTTGTGAAAGTTACGGAGGAAATCAACAAATGGATTGAAGTAAAAGTCAAAGATATACAAGTTGTTGATGATTCAATTGAAAATAATGTTAATCACAATTTCAACTAAGTGTAGGGAGGTTTATGTATTTCTGTTAGAGTTAGATTTTCTGTTTTCGTGTAGTTCTCGAAAATGGAACCCGAATGGTCTTTCCCTAGAAGACCCTAAAGAACTAGTCTTCTCCCCCCATTCTGAATTTTTATTTTTTTTTTAGGTTTTTACGAAATGAAGACTTCCTGTGAACTGAACCATGGTCTAATGCTACACGCTTTGATCACTAAACGTAATAATGACACACTTCCAAGTGAAATAGTATCATTAATCAGAGGTAAATTGGACGGAGTAAGAAAAGAATCCAGATGCAAAGATAATAAGTTACAATTTGGTAAAGGAAAATCAAAATCCGCAGCGAAAAGGAGAGCACGACACCTTGAAAAATGTCACAAATGCGGAAAATGGTCACACGAAGGTAAATGTTCAAATAATCAAACCTATTCAAACACCTAATTTGTTACTTTATGCAGAGATAGACCGTTCATATGTTTAGAAGAAAAAACACTGAATGCTCGAGGTTACGCCTATGTAGCCATGGAAAATCAATGAGTCCGACTATCTTATGAGTGGGCTAGAGCATATCACTAAGAATACTATCTCACAGGTAAGTCTGTACAGTTTATTTTTTTATTTTATTTTTATTTTTAACCTTTTGATAATAAACGCTAATTTGTTCACTATAAAGTATTAAATTGGTATTCAATAAAATTAGGTCTTGCGACCGAAATTATTGATATCATACAAAAATTTATTACATCACTGCGAAATTTAACGCTTATTCTTAAGGTATAAATATCTTTAATCAATCAACCCAAAATTCAAAAAATTCGTCATAAGTTAAATTAGGTCATGGAACCGAAATTACTTTACCGAAAAGAGGGGCGTATGTTTTTGATAATATTTGATTGATTAAAGTGGGATAAAAGCCAAAAAGATTTTTAATTTTATTTTTACCATGTTTTTAAAATTAATATATAAATCTTAAATCAATATATTTAAAATTGTAAATATTTGAAAAAATTAATATTTTTAATATAAGTTTGTATGTATAAAAAATAAAAATATAATTTAAGTTTGGTGTGAATTTATAATATGAATTTTTATTTAAGTTTGGTGTGAATTTTTAAAATATGAATTTTTAATTTTATGCATTTTAAATTTAAGTTTGGTGTGAATTTAAAGACAAAAATTTACTTTATTTCGCTAAGTTAAAAATATGATTTTTAAAATTCGTCGTGAGTTGAAGACTAGGTCGTTGAACCGAAATTGCTTTACCCGAGGGAGGGACGAGAACTTTTATTATCATTATTTTTAATCTTATTGAATTAAAGTATGCCAAAAATATTAAAAAACCCAAAAATCTTTGCTTTTAAAACCGCACTTTAAATTGACAAATTTTAAAATTTTGTCGAGGGACGGACTAGGACATCATTCCGAAACGACCTCGTCCTAAATAACAAGGGAAACAAAATTTTAAAATTTATTTTATATTTGTTTTATAAGTTAAAGATTTATAAAAAAAAAAAAGCACCGCGACTCGCGGAGTTTGATGGGGAAAATCACCGCGACTCGCGGAGTTCAGAAAATACAGAAAAAAAAATAAAAGGGACGAACAGATCAGTCCCCAACACATCCCACACTCAAAAACTGCGAAAAACACCCGAAAAAACACACACAAATCCGCAATTTTTGGCCATTTTTCATCAAATCTTTCACAAAATCATGTTGAGAAGAATGCTATCAAGGAATTACTCAAGGAAAATGGTAAATTTCTACACCTAAACACCATTTAATCCGAAAATTAGTGTTCTTGAGCAATTTTATACCCAATTCGATTTTGATGCTTTTTAGTGTAATTATGCTTAAATTGTTTATGTATTATGCTTGTATAACCTAGATTGATGCTATTTAACATGATTAGAAGCCTTAAAGTTCAAATTTTGAGTAATCTAGGGTTTGTGTTCTTGAGCAATTTGGGGCTTTTTGATATAAACAGGTTATGGCCAATTTTTTTCATGAAGTATTGCTAAATTAAGTAGTGTAATATGTTTAGGTAGTTAAATGATCCAAACTTTGAGCCTAAACATGATTTTTGAGAATTAAAGTGAACTTTTTCAAGTCTAAAATTCATGAACTTGATTTTTGAGAGATAATGCCCTTTGGAACTTGTTTAATTGCTAATAATGATTATTTTGACATGTTATTTGAGTTGAATACTTATGAACTTGGCAAACATTTTCGTATATGCTTATTTGAAAAAGTGTAGATTTGATAAAAATATGAAAATGAGCATAAGTTTGATATAAATTGAACATGTCATTGTAATTATTTTGATTGATGATTTTGCTGACACTAATGCATATTTGGATGCACAAAAATTGTGTTTGATGTGTTTTGCAGACTGAAAGGGGTGAATCTTCATCCCAAGCTCGCATTGCTCCTCCTGAGAATGCGGAACAATAGGATGTTGATAACTATTACAAACAAGATATACCTCATCCAGTTATGACATTTTCAGATATGCACGTGGAAGATTTCACCCGAACTTGAGATTAGACAGACGTTGGATAGATTATCCAAAATACCAAAGGGCCTTGCACACTCTTCATTCTAAAGCTGTTGAAGTACCTAGGGTAATAGAATGGGAACCGTTAGAAGCTGTAGAATTGGCCGAGCCAATTAGAGAATTACTTACACAGAGGTATGGTAATTCTACTTTTAACGATTGGGTACGATTATTCAACATGCGTAGACCTGTATATAAAGTATGGTGTGAAGAATTATTGTGTAGTATAGAAATAAATGATCGGGTAGCTACTTTAACCGATCGAACTTTTATTAGATTTTTGTTAGGAGGTTCGATGCGCATCATGTCTCTACTAGACATGGCTCAGGCCTTACGTATATATACGCCTGAGGAGCTAGCATCTGCCGATTGTCGAGGGTTGATATTAAACGGTAGGAAGATTGATGAAAATTTTGATACGCATGGTGTATGGAGTCAAATGACTAGCCATCACCGATTTAAAGGAGGAAATTACTCTTATTTGGATATAGATAGAGCTGAGTTAAGAGTAATTCACAGATTTCTAGCGAACTCGATTACACAGCGAGGTAAAAATAAGGAAAAGGTAAATGAACAGGATTTGTTTTACCACATGTGTATTCGAGACCCACAAAGCGCTGTAAGTATACCTTATTGTGTGGGTTATTATTTATCAGCTATGGTTAGGGGGATGAGACCGCACATTATAATAGGAGGTGGTATATTTATTATATTAATTGCTGAGTATCTCAATGTGGATATAAGTCGGGGGGATTATTAATCGAAGAACCAGAACCCCACGATACAATTGGTTTAAATGTATATCATGGTGCTAAGGTTTTGAAGCGGCGAAATAACGCCGCAGTAAGATATAATGGAAGACATCCACAGGTTGAGAGAAATCAATAGCCAGGTAATGTGGGAGGGGGAAATGAAATGACAGAAATGCAAAGGTTTATAGCTTCACAAGAGTATGAAAATGCTAGACATCGAGCATTTGAAGATTGGCAAGTTCATCAAAACCAAATCATAGCTCATTGCCAACATGTAGGTAGAAACTATATTCCTACTCTAACGCCCGTATTCCCTCCCTGGTCTATAGAGATTCAACCACCGTATCCTACTTATAACCCAGCTGAAGCATTTTATAACACATACGGTTATGCATAGAACCCCTACTGGTATCAGTAACAACCCTAGTTTATTTAGTTTTATTTATTTTATTTTTATAATGTTACTACATTTAGCACTTATGTTGATATTGTAATAGTTTTTATAATTTTCTAACTTTTATTTTTAGATATTTATAATTTTTGAATGTGGGGTAATATACCAAACTTCAAAAATATGTATATATGTTTGCAGTTTATCTTATGTACACAACAGGGTAAAACAACGCATTTTCAAAGACTTGCATTAAGTTCAGCAAAAGCTACTAATTTTGACGACAAGATGCAAAATATATATGAAATAACAACAAGACGGAATGAACAAATGATGTGCACCATTTATCATTCAACACAAACAACAATATGTTTGGAAACTTTGGTAAAATTTAATCATTTTTCTACGCTAATCACCCTCAATAATTTAAATTGTTACTGATTTCTTGCAAGTGAGGGCATTGCAAGATCTTAAGTGTGGGAAGGGGTTAAATTCTTTTGGATTTTAAAATTTTTACTTTATACACTTGGTTAACATTAGAAATACTAGTAAAGCAGTAGTTATATTAGAATCCAGTGCTCTCTGATAATAAAGAACAGCCCTAGTCTTATATACTGACTACCCACTTCTAGTAAAATTTTTAAAAAAATTTTAATTAAATGAATTCAAAATCATGTTTATACATATTTATGAACGATAAAACTAGGTGTTAACACCGAAATTATTGTTACCTCGGAAAGGATATAAATTGAGAAACAGACCAAAATGTTAGAATTCATTTAAAATGGAATAGATGAGAACAAAAAGGAAAAATAAAAGCCAAGTGTGGGAAATTTTTACCAAGTTATTCAAAACATATATCACATATTTTTATACAAATAATTGAAAATACTTTTGTTTTGGAAGATAATTAACTGTTTTACCCAATGAAAGAAAAGAAGAGATGGACCTACACGATGAATCAATTCCATCGTTAAAAGGAAGTAAAGTCTTCCGAAAAAGAAACGCGCTTCTTGATTTAGGTCATGAAGTTGTCGTCCAGACCAGCTGTAGGTTGACGAAAAATCTAGAAAAGTCATCTCTAAAATCAGCAGGAAATCCACGGACCTCAGCATCAAACAGGGTCGCCAAGTGGTCAGATTTATCCTAACCATGAGAAGGATTTATCTTGTAAAATGGGGAGGACGCCCTGCAAATTAGCTGGATAAGACTAATGAATCAGATCCCCAGAAAGGATAATCTCCTTAAAGATCAAAAATCAGCTTTTAAGCCTGATATTACTCAATCCTTGAGATTGACCTTAAAGATTGAGAATTACAAACTCATGGAATTCGATGATATCTAAACTCGAGCTTGAACGGAAAAATATTTTGATCAAAATTAAAACCGATTTGTTTTCTGAAAACCCATTTTCAATGCGTTCATTACCATTGAACGTAAAATCCTAGGAATTCACCTGGAATTCATTAGGTCACCTGAACCAATTCGGGTGTCAACCGTAAGAACGGTGGTTACATAGCATGGTCAAAGACAGGACCTTGTGCCAGACCAGAAAATTATATGGGTGAGCTTTACTATTGCTCCTACCAAGGATAGTAATTGCGTCCGACACGTTATAGACCATAATTAAAAGCATGTCAGGGGACATTGCCTTAACAGTTGCTTGTTCAACGCTTTCCTTTACAACCGGACGGTAGTTTATCGAAAGGTAATATTCGGAGCAAGTATACTGGACGTGTTGCTTTCCTAATACAAGGTTAGCAAGTGGGTGACACAAAAACACAAGTTTTGAGCTAAAATTTTCAAATCTGAAACCCACCAAACTCACAAAAAGAATTTGCAAACACCGGTGAAGGGTTATTCCAGAAAACTTATCTAGGGTAAAAACTAGATTTAATTTTCAAAAGATCAAATGTTTTCATAAAGATCCAATTTCCTTAATGGATCTAAATTTTATAGTCATGTGGGACTGTAAACCACATCGTTACTACCATTGTTTATACTGCCGTATAGAAATCACTGATGTACAAAGTGTGAAGAATAAAGAAGTGATTCTAGTATTTCAAGACTACATTGCTTGAGGACAAGCAACGCTCAAGTGTGGGAATATTTGATAATGCTAAAAACGAACATATATTTCATAGCATTATTCCTCAAGAAAGACAAGCTTTTAGTTGCAACTGTTCTATTTACAAGTGATATTCGTTTAAATAATAAAAGGTGAAGACAAAAGACAGATTCGACGAATTGAAGACGCAAACAACCAAAAAGCTCAAAAGTACAAAATACAATTAAAGAGGTTCCAATTATTGATAAGAAACGTCTCGAAATTACAAGAGTACAAGATTCAAAACGCAAAGTACAAGATATTAAATTGTACGCAAGGACGTTCAAAAATCCGGAACCGGGACCAGAGTCAACTCTCAACGCTCGACGCAATGGACTAAAAATTACAAGTCAACTATGCACATAAATATAATATAATATTTAAATAATTCTTATAATTATTTATATATTATATAATATATTATAAACCGTCGGCAAGCTAGGAGCCAAGGCTGTGTGAGCTGGATTTACGAACTCCGCGAGTTGCAGAGTTTGAAGAACAAAAGGGCCGCGAGACTCGGAGCCCCAAATTATGAAACTGCCTATAAAGCTCGCGCATTCTGATCGTAAAAAAATATCCATAAAATCAATCTCTCTCTATATATGTAAACGTGTATATATATATATAATTTATATTTTAATTTTAATTTTAATTTTAATTTTAAATTCTAATAATAAGGGTATGTTAGCAAATGTTGTAAGGGTGTAAGTTGAAATTCTGTCCGTGTAACGCTACGTTATTTTTAATCATTGTAAGTTATGTTCAACCTTTTTAATTTAATGTCTCGTAGCTAAGTTATTATTATGCTTATTTAATACCAAAGTAATCATGATATTGGGCTAAAAATATTAAAATTGGGTAATTGGGCTTTGTACCATAATTGGGGTTTGGATAAAAGAACGACACCTGTGGAAATTAGACTATGGGCTATTAATGGGTTTTATATTAACTAAACAATACCTTGTTAATTTAATATACAAACTTATAATTTGACGTATTTATATATAACCACATACGCTTGACTGGGTACGGTGGGCGAGATATCTATAAATACCAATAATTATTCATTTTACCGGACACGGAACTGGATTAATAGTTAATAGACTTGTTGAAACAGGGGTGAATTACATTCAAGGGTAATTGGTGTAATTGTTAACAAAGTAGTAAAACCTTGGTTTACACGCAGTCGATAACCTGGTGTATTCATTAAACAAAGTATTAAAACCTTGTTACAATTCGAATCCCCAATTAGTTGGAATATTTGACTTCGGGAATAAGAATAATTTGACGAAGGCTTTCGCTCTTTATATTTATGACTGATGGACTATTATGAACAAATCCGTATGGACATATTAAATAATCTAGGACAAAGAACAATTAACCCATGGGAATAAAACTAAAATCAACACGTCAAACATCATGATTACGGAAGTTTAAATAAGCATAATTCTTTTATTTCATATTTAATTTCCTTTATTTTATATTTAATTGCACTTTTACTTATCGCACTTTTATTTATTGTTATTGTATTTAATTGCACTTTTAATTATCGTACTTTTTAATTATCACAATTTTATTTTATCGCACTTTTATTTATCGCAATTTCATTATCGTTATTTACTTTACACTTTAAATTAAGTTATATTTATTTTTAATATTTTACATTAGGTTTTAACTGCGACTAAAGTTTTAAAATCGACAAACCGGTCATTAAACGGTAAAAACCCCCTTTTTATAATAATAATATTACTTATATATATATTTGTATTTTTATAAATTAAACTAATATAGCGTTAAGCTTTGTTTAAAGATTTTTCCCTGTGGAACGAACCGGACTTACTAAAAACTACACTACTGTACGATTAGGTACACTGCCTATAAGTGTTGTAGCAAGGTTTAAGTATATCCATTCTATAAATAAATAAATACCTTGTGTAAAATTGTATCGTATTTAATAGTTTTTCCTAGTAAAATATAAGCTATTTCATATAGACCTAGCATAACATCAACTGTTCTTGTTATTATAATACAACTTATTAATGTTGTTATTGATAATATTATTAGTTATTATCATGATAATTATTATTAATAATATTAAACAATATTATATATTTTAGTAATCCTTAGTATCAAATATCAAATATAATATATCAAAATAAATATCTATGCGTTTGCTATACATCAATTTCATTTGATGTTCCTGTCTCCCCTAAACGCACACCCGTGAACCCAGAGTATTATTGATTGGATGATTGAAAATGATAATTGATAACTGTTTCTATCTACCACTTTCTATCTAATCTATCAAATTCACAATTACATTTACATGCCTACTCTGCATTTGAGAAACCCATTTTCATTACCCCTTAAGCCCATCATTTTTTTTCTTCTTCAATACAACCGTCACTCACCTCTCCACCTTGCACCACACTTCAGCCTTGCCATTAGTTTGATAATTTCTGTTTCTAATCAACAACTCTAACACCACTATATCGTCACCCTAATCACCACCTTATTGTTTTAACCTGCTCAAAACTCATTAAATTATCACCATTTCAAAACAAAAGATCAAAACCATTTGTTTTTCTCTTCTTGATCGAAACAGCCCACCACCATCATCACGTTACTCTTCAACCTTGAACCACCTTCTAACGATCACCTTTATCACCACTTTCACCATAGAACTACCATCACGATTACCACCTCAATACTCATCTTCACCACCACTGTTGTTCGTTTTTACTATTGACCAAGAACAAACAACAACCACGTTCACTGCTGCAAATTATTGCTATTGTTACTCGCTTCTGTTTTGAAGTTCAACCGTCAATTTGCTATTCTCTCTAGCAGCAACAACCGTCTCCACCATCTTGCTACCATTAATGTTCCTGCTGTCCTCCTGCAGTAATTCGCCATTCAACGCCACCAACACAAACCCATTTCGATTTATATTCGCTGTTAACATATATCTGTTTCTATCTCCATTCGCTGCAGGCTATTTAATCATGATGATTAACACTAAGCCTTTTGTTTCTATTAAAGATGATGAATAATTTATGATAATGAAAAAGTAAAGTGGCAATGACAGCCTAATGAGTGAAACGGGTAAACAATTACTTCCACTTACAAATTGACAATTTATTGCATATTGGATTCGTTTTTATCTTTTGTTTGGGCCACCACGATCTTTTGTTTCTTTTTCTTTCTCTATCCAAACAACCCGACACATATAGCAAACAGGAGTACCGCAACTTTTGTTCCTTATTCTATTAAACTAACAATGATTCAATGATGATGAAACTACTATGATGGTGACACTGATAAATGATGCGTTTACAGAACCCCAATCCCACTAACCTTTCATTAAACTCCTTTCTTAAAAACTGAGTACGATTCTTAACCTGTTTATGCTTTTGGGCTGTAATAGATTGGGCTGGAACCTTTTTGTGTTGGGCCGAAGGTTTTAAATGTTGTTGAGACAAAACTGTTATGGTTGATGGGCCATGATCCAATACTCGTTTGGGCCCAAGAATTTATGATACTAATAAGAAAACAACAATGACAAATTCTTGAGATAGAAAAATACGTATCAGATTATGATAATAGTATAGGATTACGTGATGCATGATGATGATTAACGCATAATTTATAATCATGTTGATTATGCTTATTATCACGATGATAACGAGATGGTGATGGGAGGATGAGGACGTGATGATGTAAATATGATGATGAGTGATATAATTAAGTGAAGAAGAGAATGGAAACTGAAACAAACGGGTTGAATAAATATGTCGAGCGAATCAAAACAGAAAAGAAAGTAGCAGCGGAGTGGTTTGGGTGTTTAGAGGTTAGCGAGAGGTCGCGGGTTCGAGCCCGGGCAACGACAGTTTTTATTTTTAAAAGATTATAAGGTAGTATTTTATTTTATTAATATTAATATTCTTATTGTTATTATTATTATTATTATTATTATTATTATTATTATTATTATTATTATTATTATTATTATTATTATTATTATTGTTATTACTATTTATTACTATCATTAACACAATTTTTATATATAATTTTATTTACATTATTATTATCATTAATATTATGATTATTACAGTATTATTATTACTACAAACATAATAATATTATTTACATAAATATTTACATATAACAAATTTTAATTTAACAATATAATACTAATTATATATATATATATATATATATATATATATATATATATATATATATATATATATATGTGTGTGTGTGTGTGTGTGTGTGTGTGTGTGTGTGTGTGTGTGTGTGTATTAGTAGAACTATATGTATAAATAAACAAAATAAATATATCTCTATATATAACCTTTGAAATAACAAATAAATTACTAAATTAAATAAGTAATATACATAAACTAGTTGATTATTATTACATGCTAATTATATGTGTTAATATGTATACTTGATTTAGGTTCGTGAATCCAAGGCCAACCCTGTATTGTTCAGTTGTTCAATGTCGTCATATGTATTTTTACTAAAAAATACAGTATGGTGAGTTTCATTTGCTCCCTTTTTAAATGCTTTTGCAATATATATTTTTGGGACTGAGAATACATGCGCTGCTTTTATAAATGTTTTACGAAATAGACACAAGTAATCGAAACAACATTCTATGGTTGAATTGTTATACCGGATATCGCCCTTGTTAAACTTGGTAACCTAAGAATTGGTGTTTATTATAATTGCCACCAATTGACGCGAATCCTAAAGATAGATCTATGGGCCATTGACAAGCCCCAGTCAGAGAATTTGAACTGCTTTAGTACTTCGATATTTATATATGGGGATATTCTAGATGCATTTTGTTAATGTCGGTTACCAGGTGTTCAATCCATATGAATGAATTTTAAACACTTGCGAGTGTATGTTTATTGATTAAATGAAATCTTGTGGTCTATCAAAATGATGAATTTTATTGTTTATGATAAACTTATGAACTCACCACCCTTTTGGTTGACACTTGAAAGCATGTTTATTCTCAGGTATGAAAGAAATCTTCCGCTGTGCATTTGCTCATTTTAAAGACATTATTTGGAGTCGATCATCGCAATGGGACCAGATGTTGGTGACTTCGTCCAGATGGATTAGGACGGGGTATGACAGACAATTCCATAGCGAAACGCGGAGATGCACATATATTGTTAATTTAAAATAACATTTAAATCTCTCATGGGTTATACATTTTAGTTCGACTCGAGTTGCGCTTCAATGACATCATCGTTAGCCACAAAATAATTTTGCTAAACGCAATAAAATACATTGAAAACCGAACCCCCGGCGAGAAGCGAGGGTTCGATAACTAGTATTAACTAATAGACAAAAGTTATGAATAGTAACTAGGGGCATTTTCGACTTTTCACCTTTTTTTATAATTTTAACTAAATTTTATTTTACCAACAAAGCCCCCCACACTTTTTTGAAAAAATCAAATCGACCCCCCAAACAGGGGGTAAAGTGTCAAATAACCATTTTCATAAAAAATCTTAAATAAACTCCACCCAAATATTCAACAGGTCATATCTTCTCGCTCGCAACGAGTTAAATTTTTCCGACACCATCGTTAAACTCGAAATAATTTTAGGAACACAATGTCACTAGCTATACGCAAAACGGACGCTTTTTAAAAAATGCTAAATATTTGGGGTACTTTTCATACACGTTGATTTTGCGTTAAATTTTTAAAAGTCGACAATTTCATAGCGAAATGCGGAGATGCACATATATTGTTAATTTAAAATAACATTTAAATCTCTCACGAGTTATACCTTTTAATTCGACTCGAGTTACGCTTCAACGACATCATCGTTAGCCACAAAATAATTTTACTAAACGCAATAAAATACATTGAAAATCGAACCCCCGGCGCGAAACGAGGGTTCAATAACTAGTTTATATCTATTATAATATGATTTTAGAGGTTGTATGCTTTTATCTACATGTAGATGGACTATCGACCAAATCCTTCTCAAGATATTTCTTATTCTACTTGCTTGAACCATTAGGGGTCGATTTGACTCATTCCAAAGTAAATGGGTCGAGATTGCTATCTTATTGATAGTAATTTAGTACGAGTATTATGTTAAGCTACATTGTTGATAGAAATTTAGTACAGATGGCTCGTAAGTCGCAACTCATTTTTGTATTTAAATCATTTCTCCTGCAGGTTGGAGCTAAATGACAACAAACGTCATTTTGGTGAATTTTTAGAATTCAAAGGGAAGAAAGATGATATCGCAAATATAAAGAGATCGAAAGCTAGTCGTATGATCGTCCAAGAAACAAGCAAATTAGATATAGGTATTTGCTAAAGCACTCGTCTATCATCTCGGTTGTATGAAAGGTTCCTTATAGAGAGTATTGGGTGGGTTGGGCTGACCCACTTAAAGTTTTGTATCCAATTTCCTAAAAATATTTGAAATACTAAATGTGACTATATCAAACTATAATATTACAAAAGTATCTTTTAAACTTATTCTTGGTAGGGGATCTAGGAGTTTTTTTTTTCATCCTGTTAATTACATTTCAGAATGTTTGTAATTTGTTTGACCGAGTTAACTTCTCTTTTTGGTACCCATTTGGCCTGTAAAACTCGTTCATAGGTAAATGGGTCAAAATTGCTTTTTTATCTAATGAGCATTGTTGTGACTGAATACAGGTGATTCAAAGATTCGAGTTTTGTGTGCACCACGAGATTACAGAAATGAAGGAGCTTCGTGTTCAGAGTGGAATGAGGTAACATTTGGATCGAGTACAGATGTGTTGTTTCAGCTTCAAGACACGGCTAAAATTCAGAAAATTAAATTGTCATTAATCCTGTCTATATCACTAAGCCCTTGATTTTTATGTGGTGGTTATTCTTTAAGTTGCTTAATCTAATGTAAGTTTTGTGCATATATCAATGGGAATATTAATGCGTGGTAGGGTTGTTTACCCTTTAGTTGAACTGACCAGAACTTATTATTTTATCATAGTTAATTTGTGGAATTTAGTTGTAGTAATTTGGAGTTTGGTGGAAAGAGATTATATGTTGATCAGTTAAGGTTATTAGTCATCATGCAAGTACAAACTAAAAAGTAATCATATACTATTATATTAATCAAAGATTGTTACTTTTTGTATAATGCAACCACCAGAAAGGGCATTTATTTATATCAATCAACTTAGTACATCGTTCTTTAATATATGACCATTATGATGATTAAAGGGAGATTGACTTTTGTGGTATACAACTCGATACTGTTGGTTTTAATTGATTTCCATTTATGAGCAAGTCTTAGTCCAAGGCCAAAGCCCAACAAAATAAGCCCAAGATGCTAGTTGACTTAGTCAATCATTCTAGGGCATTTTAAACTTCAAGTGTGCAGCTATTTTGGTCATATGAGATATCAGAGAGATCAAGAAAAAGAGTGAGATATTCCATTCCCGTTTTTGAAAATAGCAGGCCAGAACAAAGACGATCCCCGTAGATCTAACCGTTGGATCTTCATCAAATTTGGGCTGTGTCTTCCTGACATCAGTGCCAAGGTTTTCAACTGTTGAATTCGTCTAAAGAGGTCTGTAGCTCGAGTTATAGCTTCTGGATCAGACTGCAGTTTTTTGGGTGAAATCATTCCTCTTTTGTCTTTAATTGTTTCATATACTTGTTGATTGTTGTAGTTCAAGAGTATGATGATGTTGTATACCTCTAGTTGATCTAGAGAATGATTATTGTATTGCTCTATTGTTGATGATAGTGAAATTTAAGTGGCTTACGAGTCCCGTGGTTTTTACTCTCTATTTTGAGAGGTTTTCCACGTAAAAAGTCTCGTGTGTATTGTGTGTGCTTGATTATTCGTTATTAGTTGATTTGCTACTGAATTGGGACAGATTTGGGTTGGATTTGATATAGCTTATTTGTTAGCATCCTCACGGTTTCATACGGGTCGGGAAATGTTTGTCAAACGGATGTTTGTTTCCGTTTTGTAGATTGCCCGTTGTGACCATTTTCCCATCAATTGGTATCTAGAGCTTAAGGTTATTTGATTGACTTGTGTGAAAGATGGAAGCTAATACAAGTAAGATGGTTAGTTTAAATGGTTCAAATTATCATGTTTGAAAAGGTAAAATGGAGGATCTTCTTTATGTGAAAGATTATTATTTACCTGTTTTTACTGAGAGTATGCCTGAGGGTAAGTCTGAAGCTCAATGGAAAATTTTGCATAGACAGGTATGTGGGTATATTCGGCAGTGGGTTGATGATAATGTAGTGAACCATATTACTGGGGAGACTGATGCTAAAACCTTATGGAAAAAGCTTGAACAGTTATATGAACGAAAGACTGGGAATAACAAGTTGTTCTTAATTAAACAGTTGATGGGTTTAAAGTATCATGATGGGACTCCTATTACAGATCACCTAAATGCATATCAGGGTATTATTAATCAGCTTGCAGGAATGGGTATCAAGTTTGAGGATGAGGTTCAAGGTCTCTGGTTACTTGGTACGTTACCGGACTCTTGGGAGATTTTTAGGACATCTTTGTCCAACTCTGCACCGAATGGTATTATCACCATGGAATTGGCTAAGGGTAGTATTTTGAATGAAGAGATGAGAAGAAAGTCACAAGGTTCCTCTTCACAGTCAGATATCTTGGTCACAGAAATGCGGGGGAGAAGTCATAGTAGAGGTCATGGTAAAAGAGGCAAGAATCGTAGTAGCTCAAGAAAAGAAAAGTTTTCTAATGTTGAGTGCTATCATTGTCGTGAAAAAGGGCACCCAAAGTGGTATTGTCCACAGTTAAAAAATGAGAAGAAAAAGGCATATGACAAGAATAAACAAAAAAAAAGTGATGGTGGTGGTGATGATAAGGTTGAAGTTAACGCTATCACGGATGAGTTCTTTGGTTGTATTGATTATGATATGATCAATCTTACTCATGATGACACGAGTTGGATTGTTGATAGTGGTGCTACATGTCATGTTGCAATATGTAGAGATCACTTCTCATCTTACACTCCAGGTGACTATGGATTTGCTAGGATGGGTAATTTTGGGTTATCAAAGATCGTTGGTATTGGATATGTTTGTTTGAAATTTGACACGGGAATGGAGTTAGTTTTGCATTTTGCATAATGTAAAACATGTTCCGGATATGAGACTTAATGTTATTTCAACAGGCATTCTTAATGATGATGGTTATTATAACGGTTTTGGTAATGGTATTTGGAAACTAACTCTTGGTTCTATGATAGTGGGAAGAGGCAAGAAAGACTCAAGATTATACATAACGCGTCCGAAGATCATCCAGAACATTGTTAACGCAGTGGACAATGTTGATTCTACCGAGTAGTGGCATAAAAGACTTGGCCACATGAGTGAAAAAGGGATGTCTATCTTATTTAAGAAGAATGTGTTGTCGGGTGTTAGTGATATTAATTTGAGTAAGTGTTCTCACTGTTTGACAGGGAAACATACCAGAGTTGTGTTTAAGAGTCATTCTCCTTTTTCGAATGGAGAACGTACTTGATCTAGTACATTCGGATGTGTGTGGGCCTATGAAGACTAGGACACTTGGTGGATGTTCCTACTTTGTTACATTCATCGATGATCATTCCAGGAAGGTGTGGGTTTATACCTTAAAGTCAAAGGATCAAGTATTTAAAAAGTTTAAGGAATTTCATGCACTAGTTGAAAGGCAAATGGGGAAGAAGCTCAAGTGTATTCGGACTGATAATGGCGGTGAATACATTGGGAGCATTGATGCTTATTGTAAGGAGAATGGTATTCGGCATCAAAATACTCCACCAATGACACCTCAGTTGAATGGCTTAGCAGAGAGGATGAACAGAACTTTGGTTGAGAGAGTTAGATGTTTGCTTTCACATGCAGGGTTGTCCGATTCCTTTTGTGGTGAGGCTTTAAATACGGCAGTTCATATTATTAATCTAACCCCTTGTGTACCTTTGCGTTTTGATGTTCCTAACAGGTTTTGGAGCGGCAAAGATGTTTCTTACCATCATTTACGAGTCTTTGGATGTAAAGCATTTGTTCATGTTTCCAAAGATGAAAGGTCAAAGCTTGATATGAAGACTAAGCCATGTGTATTCCTTGGCTATGGTTAAGATGATTTTGGGTACAGGTTATATGATTCAGTTCAGAAGAAACTTGTACAAAGCCGAGATGTTGTGTTTACAAAAGATCAGATGTTAAAAGATGTTGATAAGACAGATTCAGTTCCTCAACCTAGCGCTGATCTTGTTGATTTGGATCCAGTTACTCCGCAACATGTTGGAGATGATGTTCATAATGATGAACATGGTACTGATGATGATTATGCTCTGGAGCAGGTAAAGATTCCAGTACCAGATGTACCCCCATTTGTCCCACTTAGGTGGTCTACCCGAGACCGTCATCCTTCTGTTAGATATTCTGCTGATGAGTATGTATTACTCACTGATGGTGGAGAGCCAGAGTGTTATGCAGAAGCTATGAAAGATGAGCATAAGAAAGAGTGGGGTGAAGCCATGCAAGATGAGATGAATTCCTTACATGAGAACAATACTTATGAGTTGGTGAAGTTACCTAAAGGCAAGAGAGCTTTGAGAAACAAATGGGTATTCAAAGTAAAGACAGATGAGCTTACTTTACAACCAAGGTACAAAGCCAGGTTAGTCGTTAAAGGATTTAGTCAAAAAAAAAAGGATATTGATTTTGATGAGATTTTCTCTCCGGTCGTGAAGATGGGATCTATTCGAGTGGTTCTTGGGTTAGCTGCTAGTCTTGATCTTGAGGTTGAACAGATGGATGTCAAGACTACTTTTCTTCACGGTGAATTGGATAAGGAAATCTACATGATGCAACCTGAAGGTTTTCGGGTTAAGGGTAAAGAAAATTATGTTTGTAGACTTCAGAAAAGTCTATATGGGTTGAAGCAAGCACCGAGACAGTGGTATAAGAAGTTTGAGTCGGTTATAGGAAAGCAAGGCTACCGAAAGACAACTTCAGATCATTGTGTTTTCTTTCAGAGGTTTGGTGATGATGATTTCATCATATTGTTGTTATACGTTGATGATATGTTAATTGTTGGTAAAAATATTAAAAGAATTGCGCAGTTGAAGCGAGAATTGAGCAAGTCTTTTGCTATGAAAGACTTGGGACCAGCAAAATAGATTCTTGGCATTCGAATTTCTAGAGATAGAGGTGCTAAGACGTTACATATATCACAAGAGCAATACATTGAAAAGGTTCTTAGTAGATTCAACATGAAGAATGCTAACGTGGTTAGTTCCCCTCTTACTAACAACTTTAAGCTAACAGATAGAGATTGCCCTACTTCAAAGGAGGATGTTGAGGAGATGGATAAAGTTTCATATGCTTCAGCGGTTGGTAGCTTGATGTATGCTATGGTGTGTACTAGGCCTGATATAGCTCATGCGGTAGGTGTTGTTAGTCAGTTTATGTCAAATCCGGGTAAGAAGCATTGGGAAGCAGTTAAATGGATTATGAGATACTTACGAGGTACTTCAAAGTTGGGTATCACATTTGGAAATGGAGAGCCGATGCTTGTTGGTTATACAGACTCAGATATGGCAGAAAACAAAGATAACATGAAATCCACTTCTGAATATTTGATGACTTTCGCAGGGGGAGCAGTTTCATGGCAATCAAGGTTACAAAAGTGTGTTGCATTGTCTACGACCGATGCTGAGTATATGGCAGCAACAAAAGCGTGCAAAGAAATATTGTGGATGAAAAGGTTTCTACAAGACATTGGGTTTAAGCAACCACGATATGTGGTTCTTTGTGATAATGAGAGTGCGATTCATTTGGCTAGAAATTCTATGTATCATAAGCGGACAAAACATATAGATGTACGGTATCATTGGATTAGAGAACGTCTTGAAGATGGTTCGTTTGAACTTGATAAAGTTCACACCGATGATAATGGTTCCAACATGTTTACAAAGGCTTTAGCAAGTGAGAAGCTCAAGGTATGTTGCTTGATCGCCGGGATGGCGATTCCTTCCTCATAATTGGAAAGAGGGAGATTTGTTGGGTTTTAATTGGTTTCCATTTATGAGCAAGTGTTAGTCCAAGCCCAAAGCCCAACAAAATAGGCCCAAGATGCTAGTTGACTTAGTCAATTATTCTAGGGCATTTTAAACTTCAAGTGTGCAGCTATTTTGGTCATATGAGAGGTCAGAGAGATCAAGAAAAAGAGTGAGATATTCCATTCCCGTTTTTGAAAATAGCAGGCCAGAACAAAGACGATCTCCAGAGATCTAACGTTGAATATTCATCAAATTTGGGCTGTGTCTTCCTGACATCAGTGCCAAGGTTTTTAACCGTTAAATTTGTCTAAAGAGGTTTGTAGCTCGATTTATAGCTTCTGGATCAGACTGCAGTTTTTTGGGCGAAATCATTCCTCTTTTGTCTTTAATTGTTTCGTATACTTGTTGATTGTTGTAGTTCAAGAGTATGATGATGTTGTATACCTCTAGTTGATCTAGAGAAGGATTATTATATTGCTCTCTTGTTGATGATAGTGGAATTTAAGTGGCTTACGAGTCCCGTGGTTTTTACTCTCGATTTTGAGAGGTTTTCCACGTAAAAAGTCTCGTGTGTGCTTGATTATTCGTTATTAGTTGATTTGCTACTGAATTGGGATAGATTTGGGTTGGATTTGATATAGCTTATTTGTTAGCATCCTCACGATTTTATACGGGTCGGGAAATGTTTGTCAAACGGATGTTTGTTTTCGTTTTGTAGATTGCCCGTTGTGACCATTTTCCCATCAGATACCCGTTTGGCTTTTGGGTTGGTGTGTAGCCACAAATTAAAGTGTATATATAGAGAAGAAATTGTCCTAGAACGCTTGAAGATATCGTGTGCTACGTTTCTTGATATCATAATTAGAAACAGTCTTGCAAACAAGCGTCATGTTATAAACTAGAATACATGGATGGATGTGTATACAGACTTTTGACTATAATCTATATTTAACACATTTTGAGAAATAAAATACAGAGATGGCATAATACACAGACTATTGACAATTGATTTTCGACCAGTTGTTATGTTGTAAAAACTGAGAAACTTGCCTCATTGAGTTTTGTTGGAGCAGGCAGTTAATTTTGTGACTGCATACTCATTGGTCAATTGACATTACCAGTTGTGTACATATTATGAATATTTAATATTTTAATATCTATTTATATATCAAATTTCAAATATTTTTCTGATGATAGACTTTTAGTGTATATATGTATGATGATGATGATGTCTAATAAAAAATGGAATACGATGAGTTTACAATAGCATATATTTAGGTGGTGTCACATTATTTCACATTAATTCTATGCGGAGATGGATACAGGCTTGTCTTAAATCGGCTTCGATATCGGTGTTGGTCAACTGATCGTCCACTAAAGAATTTAATCTTCAAAGGGGTATTCGTCAAGGTGATCTATTGGCCCCTTATCTTTTCATTATCGCTAGTAAAGGCTTGAATATTCTTGCAAACATTGCGGTTAGAGATGGGCTTCTAAGTGGGGTTGAACTAGGTGATGATAAAGTGAATATTTCTCATCTACAATTTGCCGATGATACAATTTTCTTTGGTAAGTGGGGTAAGAGATATGTGAGCAACATCCATACAACCATTACATGCTTCGAGAAAGTTTCGGGTTTGAAAATAAATATGAGTAAAAGCTTCGTGTATTGTATCGGGGTGACTCATCAGGAAGTTGAAACCATGGCTTTGAGGTTCGGGTGTACTGCAGAGAAACTACCATTCACCTACTTGGGCATGCCAATTGGACATAACATGCGTTGAAAAGAAGCTTGGATTCCGGTGATTGATAAATTTAAAAAGGGCTTTCGGATTGGAAAGCAAGAACTATGTCATTCGGGGGAAGGTTAACTCTCATTAAAGTGGTCCTTAGTAGCTTACCTCTTTGCTACTTCTCGTTGTTTTGCGCGCCCTCTAACGTCATTAACTTGCTCGAGAATATGCGTCGTAAGTTTTTTTTGGGCGGGCCGTGAGATGATTCAAAATTATCATGTGTTAAATGGGAGACTATTCTTTTACCTTATGGGGAGGGCGGGTTAAAGATTGGGTCTCTTAAATCCAAAAACTTGGCACTATTGGGAAAATGGTGGTGGAGATTTCGGTCGAAAACAATGCACTTTGGGTGAACGTCGTTTAGAGTATTTATGGGAGGGATGGGGGTTGGGAAATACTAACCTTAATCTTTCTTTGGTCTCTTGTTCTATTTGGAGTAGCATAAGCAGGCTCAACTCTGACTTGGGAAAGCTTGGTTTAAACTTCTAAAATTTCTTTACAAGAAGGATAGGTGATGGACGAAGCTTGCTATTTTGGGAGGATGTGTGGGTGGGAGACTCTAAACTCAAAGATAAATTTCCTCGTTTGTATAGGATTGAATCCGAGAGACATGCCTCATTCAAAGACAGAGTGACTATATCGAATGGGTGCTGGCTTTTCTCTTGGAGTTGGTCAAGAGGACTTATAGGTAGGCTTCATGGTGAGTTAGAACGTATCACTTCATTGATTAAAACGTGTTCAACAATCAGCAATGGTGAGTGTACATGGGGATACAACTTATCCAATAATGGACAGTATGTCACGAAATTAGCTGCTGCCAAAATCTATGAGCTTGTTATCCCTAGGAATGGTTTGAGTGTAGAGACACTATACAACAATCTTGTGTCACAAAAAATTGGTATTTTCATTTGGAGAGCTAGGCGAGGAAGACTTCCGGTTAGATCTAAGTTGGATAAGAAGGGCATTGATCTCGACACCCTACTTTGTCCAATGTGTTATAATGCGATCGAATCTGTGGAGCATGCTCTTATTTCATGTAAGTATGCTAGAGAAGTGTGGGGAGGTATATACAAATGGTGGGGAGCAAATGCACCTGTTTCGGCCAATGTCAGTAACTCTTTTTGGGTATTGGATATCATGGATTATTGGGTTTTTCAAAAAAAAAAAAAATTGGCAAGTGATCGAGTGGGTAACATGATACCTCATATGGAAGAATAGAAATCTTAAAGTGTTCTGCAACGATGAATGGGCGTCAGAAAAGGTCATTAATGTAGTGACCCGAACTTTTCCATGTTTGTATATATATTAAATGAAATTGTTATTTACATGATTAAGTGTTTCCAACATGTTAAGCAATCAAACTTGTTAAGACTTGATTAATTGAAATAGGTTTCATATAGACAATTGACCACCCAAGTTGACCGGTGATTCACGAACGTTAAAACTTGTAAAAACTATATGATGACATATATATGGTTATATATATAGTTAACATGATTATATGATAAGTAAACATATTATTAAGTATATTAATAATGAACTACATATGTAAAAACAAGACTACTAACTTAATGATTTTGAAACGAGACATATATGTAACGATTATCGTTGTAACGATATTTAATGTATATATATCATATTAAGAGATATTCGTACATCATAATATCATGATAATATAATAATTTAAAATCTCATTTGATATTATAAACATTGGGTTAACAACATTTAACAAGATCGTTAACCTAAAGGTTTCAAAACAACACTTACATGTAACGACTAACGATGACTTAACGACTCAGTTAAAATGTATATACATGTAGTGTTTTAATATGTATTCATACACTTTTGAAAGACTTCAAGACACTTATCAAAATACTTCTACTTAACAAAAATGCTTACAATTACATCCTCGTTCAGTTTCATCAACAATTCTACTCGTATGCACCCGTATTCGTACTCGTACAATACACAGCTTTTAGATGTATGTACTATTGGTATATATACTCCAATGATCAGCTCTTAGCAGTCCATGTGAGTCACTTAACACATGTGGGAACCATCATTTGGCAACTAGCATGAAATATCTCATAAAATTACAAAAATATGAGTAATCATTCATGACTTATTTACATGAAAACAAAATTACATATCCTTTATATTTAATCCATACACCAACGACCAAAAACACCTACAAACACTTTCATTCTTCAATTTTCTTCATCTAATTGATCTCTCTCAAGTTCTATCTTCAAGTTCTAAGTGTTCTTCATAAATTCTACAAGTTCTAGTTTCATAAAATCAAGAATACTTCCAAGTTTGCTAGCTTACTTCCAATCTTGTAGAGTGATCATCCAACCTCAAGAAATCTTTCTTATTTACAGTAAGATATCTTTCTAATACAAGAAATTTCAAGCCATCCAAGGATCCTTTGAAGCTAGATCCATTTTTCTCATTTTTAGTAGCTTTATCCAGAAAACTTGAGGTTCGTGAATCGACCAGTGGTCAAGTCTTACTTCCCGACAAAGTAAAAATCTGTGAAAGTGAGTTATAGTCCCACTTTTAAAATCTAATATTTTTGGGATGAGAATACATGCAGGTTTTATAAATGATTTACAAAATAGACACAAGTACGTGAAACTACATTCTATGGTTGAATTATCGAAATCGAATATGCCCCTTTTTATTAAGTCTGGTAATCTAAGAATGAGGGAACAAACACCCTAATTGACGCGAATCCTAAAGATATATCTATTGGGCCTAACAAACCCCATTCAAAGTACTGGATGCTTTAGTACTTCGAAATTTATATCATATCCGAAGGGTGTCCCGGAATGATGGGGATATTCTTATATATGCATCTTGTTAATGTCGATTACCAGGTGTTCATCATATGAATGATTTTTATCTCTATGTATGGGATGTATATTGAAATATGAAATCTTGTGGTCTATTGTTACGATTTGATATATATATAGGTTAAACCTATAACTCACCAACATTTTTTGTTGACGTTTTAAGCATGTTTATTCTCAGGTGAATACTAAGAGTTTCCGCTGTTGCATACTAAAATAAGGACAAGATTTGGAGTCCATGTTTGTATGATATTATGCAAAAACTGCATTCAAGAAACATATGTCGATGTAATATATTTCTATTGTAAACCATTATGTAATGGTCGTGTGTAAACAGTATATTTTAGATTATCATTATTTGATAATCTACATAATGCTTTTGAAACCTTTATTGATAAAATAAAGGTTGTGGTTGTTTTAAAAATGAATGCAGTCTTTGAAAAACGTCTCATATAGAGGTCAAAACCTCGCAACGAAATCAATTAATATGGAACGTTTATAATCAATATGAACGGGACATTTCAGTTGGTATCGGAGCGTTGGTCTTAGAGAACCAGAATTTTGCATTAGTGTGTCTTATCGAGTTTGTTAGGATGCATTAGTGAGTCTGGACTTCGACCGTGTTTACTTGAAAAATGATTGCTTAATAAATTTTGTTGGAAACTATATATTTTTAACATGTGAATATTATGTGATATATTAATCTCTTAACGCGTTTGATATTATGTGATAGATGTCTACCTCTAGAACAAGTCCCATTGACTCACCTAATAATAATGAAGAGTCAAATGTAAATTGGAATGATTCGTGGACTGATTCACAAGTTCCTGAAGAGGAACCGGAAGAAGAGTCGGAACCGGAAGAAGAATCGGAACCGGAAGAAGAAATAGAACCCGTGGGGGAAATAATAAAACGGTTAAGTAGAAGAAAATCCTCAACCAACCGACCAAAGTTAATTATGGTCAATGGTGTTTCCGCCAAGGAAGCAAAGTATTGGGAGGATTACCAATTCTCCGATGAATCGGATCCCGACAAGGATTCCGATGATGTTATAGAAATTACCCCAACACAATTTAATAAGGCAAAAGAAAACAATAAGGGAAAGGGCATAAAAATAGAGAAATTTGGTTCCAAACCCGACGAACTTTATATGTATCGTCAACACCCGTATTTCTTAAGTTGTGACAATAACCCGGGAACCTCTAAACCACCAGGTTTTTCTAAACCAATGTGGAAAACGACTGCTCGTATTAGGGGAACATCATATATCCCTAGAAACTTGGCAAAACGAACCAAAACCGAAGAAGAAGAAACGAGCGAGTCGGAATAAGATAGTTGTATTCGTGTGGTGTAATATATGTAATATAGTGTGCTTATGCTTTATGATATATGTAAAAATTGCTTGTATTAATAAGTATTTTTTTATGAATCTAACTCTTGTCTATTTTACAGTATAAAAACACAAAATGGATAGACAACCCAATATTTTAAGAGACCTACCAGGAGACATGATTGATGAAATCTTGTCTAGAGTCGGTCAGAATTCCTCGGCACAACTATTTAAGGCGAGATCAGTTTGTAAGACATTCGAAGAACGTTCCAAGAATGCCTTGGTTTATAAAAGGCTTTCGTTCGAAATATGGGGGATATCACATTGGGAAATCCATAAGTTACGATGTGTTTACTTTGACGCATATATTGCGGGGAACCCAAATGCTATTTTTGTTAGGTTATAACAAGTTTCATAATACTTAGAACATTTTAAGAAACAAATTAAAGCGGAAGCATGTAAGTATTACCATTTAAAACTTGTATTCCTTTAACCTTTTAAAGTTAAAACCCAATTAGGATCAAGTTGTGATATATGCTTACAAACTACAAGATAGTAAGGAGGTTATACCTATTCCAAGCTAGGTAATGAATGATGAAGATGATGATGATGAATAGAGCTCCAAAACTATGAAACCTCAAGTTGTTATACCCCAAGCTTATCACCAACACCTTGTACTTTGGTTAGGATTTATTATCACTTGAAATTAGCTTGCAAAAAAAAAGTTTGAGAACCCTTTCTCCCTCACAAAACTCACGGCAGACAGCAGCTCCAAAGGAGTGTTTTGTGCAGTTTTTTTGAAGTTTACTTGGTGTGTTTGCATGTACTAGTGATTCCCTAAAAACTTTGGTACTTATGCCACATGAATATATGAAGTAACCACTCATGTGGCTAGTCAAATGCATGCTTGGATGGACTCCAATGCCACTAGTATTTTTATAAAATGGTTTTATAAAACATGACAATTTTTATAAAACTTGCTCATTTTATAAACTTGCAATTTAAATTTTATGCACATTCCATTTTATATAAAACCAATTTATATAAAAATGCAACATAAATTAATTAATCATTTAACCAATAAATAATTAAATCCATATTATATAAATTATTCCATAATTTATATATATATATGTACACATCAAGTAAAATTTAAGAAAACCAATTTTCTTTAAAGTTCAAGTGTCGCGTATTTGATCAATGAACCAATCGTTACAATCAAATACTAATAAGGTGTCGGTAAGCTTGTTATTGGGTATGACCTGACTTGGATCACAACATATTCGCCACATTAATTTAATATGTCTCTCGGGCATACGAAAAACCTTCAATCTCCCACTTGCACGAGAAACATAAGAAATTAATGCAAGTGATGGATACAGCCTAACACACCGTCCATCACCCCTAATATGTTATGACTTTGTGCCATTCAATAACATCATCCCTTTCGAGTTCCCATCTCGAATATGAATAGGTGAATCTTTCATTATTTCCTTTCGTCCTAGATGTCATGTTAAATCCAAGAGATACAGAGTGATCACTCTCTTATAGATTTAACTTTTCAGGCCTTAGACATCTGACTCTCAACGAATAAGAGGGACAAATTCCATCTTGACTACATACGTCCTAGATATACACCTTGTAATATACCTGAGTTCTTCCTTATGTACTACCATGTTTCAGAATAGTGAAGGAAAGAATCAAGACACAGTACTTGGTGAATATCCGAACCCAATATGTATCTCAGGTCAGAGGATACAATGATATTCGCCTTTACTCAAGATTACATGTGATCAACCACAAAGGCTCTATACAGTAATTCTTGAGAGCGGGTCTTCCAATATTTGTTTCCCACAAATATCTATGAACCTTGGTTGCAACCTTGCCCCACATTCAACCTATGAATGTATACCAATCCGAGTTCATAATAGTCTAAACCTCACACTTGTTCCCACAAATGTGATCGACTACGGAAATTTAGAATAATTGCTTATTCATGGATGAAATATGCAAAATAGGAACATAACTCAAATAAATTAACACCATAGTTATATTAATGAGTTTGAATAATTTCGTTCCGGTACAATACATAAAATAGATCATATCCAATCACTAGAATATCGAAGCCCTAATGCACAAACATGTCCCTCATGTTTTGGCCCATGTAAAAGCTTCGTGAGTGGATCCGCAACATTATGATCTGTATGAACTTTGCGAATACATATCTTTCCTTTTTCAACTTCATCCCTTATGTAGTTGAATCTCCGCTCAATGTGACGAGTCTTTTAATGGGCACGAGGTTCCTTGATTTGAGCAATCGCACCCTCGTTGTCACAAAAGATCTCAAGAGGGTCCTGAATGGAAGGGACCACTCCTAAGTCGTCGATGAATTTCTTCATCCATGCAGCTTCCTGTGCTGCCAATGAGGCGGCAATGTACTCCGACTCTGTAGTGGATAACGCAACAACCTCCTGTTTCGAACTCTTCCAAGAGACCGCACCTCCATTTAATGTAAATACATAACCGGATTGTGATCGAGAATCATCTCGATCAGTTTGGAAGCTCGCGTCCACGTAACCTTTTACAGCGAGTTCCTCCTCACCAGACCCATATATTAGAAACATATCCTTAGTCCTCCTAAGGTATTTCAATATGCTTTTAATAGCAATCCAATGACTATTTCCTGGGTTATTCTGGTATCTACTTGTCAAGCTTAGAGCGCATGACACATCCGGTCTAGTACATATCATTGCATACATGATAGACCCAATAGCAGATGCGTATGGGACTTTCTTCATTCTCTCTTGTTCATCTTTCGTGGTAGGACACTGAGATGAACTGAGAACGGTTCCCTTTTGAATAGGTACCAAACCTCTCTTAGAGTTTTCCATCTTGAACCTTTTCAAGATTTTATCAATGTATGTACTTTGACTTAAACCTATCAATCTCTTGGATCTATTCCTATAGATCCCTATCCCCAATATATATTGTGCATCTCCAAGATCCTTAATGGAGAAGCAACTCTTTAGCCAAGTTTTGACTCCTTGCATTGTGGTAATATCATTCCCAAATAATAATATATCATCCACATATAGTACAAGGAACATGATAGTGCTCCCACTAGCTTTCTTATATACACAAGCTTCATCACCATTTTTAATGAAGCCAAATTTCTCGGCTTCCTCATTAAAACGATGATTCCACATTCTAGATGCTTGTTTCAATCCGTAGATTGACTTCTTTAACTTGCATACACTTTTAGGATATTTTGGATCAACAAAACCTTCAGGCTGGACCATATAGACATCTTCCATAAGATATCCATTTAGGAAAGCGGTTTTGACATCCATTTGCCATATTTCATAGTCGTAGTGAGCAGCAATGGCAAATAATATCCTAATAGACTTTAGCATTGCCACTGGCGAGAAAGTTTCATCATAATCAACCCCTTGAGTTTGAGTGAAACCTTTTGCTACAAGTCTAGCTTTATATGTATCCAAGTTTCCATGTATGTCGGTTTTCTTCTTGAAAAGCCATTTGCAATCAACTAGCTTAGAGCTAGGAGGTTGCTTAACAAGTTCCCACACTTGGTTTTCATACGTGGATTGCATCTCGGCGTTCATGGCTTCCTGCCATTTATCTTTATCAATCCTTGATAAAGCATCTTGGTAGTTTGTTGGTTCATCCAAATCAACCGTATAGCAACCATCTATGAGAAACCCATATCTCTCAGGAGGATTGCTAATCCTACCAGATCTACGAATGTCTTGTGTATTTTGATCATCCATTTGATCACTATCAACATTTTCATGTTGAGTGCTAGTGTCAACCAATTGTGTATCATCTACTTGATCTTGAACCTCTTCAAGATCTATCTTCCTTTTACTATTTCCTTCCATTAGGAACTGAGTTTCAAGGAATTCCGCCTTCCGAGCAACAAATACATTCTGCTCGGATGGATCATAGAAATAATATCCCATATCATCCTTGGGATATCCTATGAAGATACACTTCGTGGATCGAGCATTCAACTTATTAGGGACGTAACGCGTAGGATAAGCTTCACATCCCCATACCTTTAAGTATGATAGAGATGGAGGTTTACCAAACCACATCTCGTGAGGAGTTCGTTCCACTTTCTTGGTTGGGGCCATATTTAAAATACGAGCCACGGAGCTTAGACAATAACCCCAAAATGATAGAGGTAACGAGCTTCTTGCCATCATAGATCGAACCATATCCATTAGGGTTCGGTTTCTCCTTTCGGAAACTCCATTAAGTTGGGGTGTTCCGGGTGGAGTAAGTTGTGAGATAATCCCACAACTCCTAAGATGATCTTGGAAGGCATCGCTTAGGTATTCACCTCCTCTATCGGTACGAAGTACCTTAATTGTCCTATTGAGTTGATTTTGTACTTCATTTTGATATTCTTTGAATGCTTCAAACGTTTCGTCCTTGTGTCTTAATAAGTAGACATATCCGAAACGACTAAAGTCATCAATGAAAGTAACAAAGTATCTTTCACCATTCCTAGTCATGGGTTTAAAGGGTCCACATACATCCGAATGTATTAATCCCAATAAATCTTTAGCCCTTTCATAGGTCCCTTTGAAAGGTGCTTTAGTCATCTTGCCTTGTAAACAAGATTCACATACTTCAAACGAATCCATTTCATTTGATTTCAAAAGTCCATTCTTTTGAAGTGTATGTATTCGGTTCTTGTTTATGTGACCAAGGCGACAATGCCATAAGTAGGAATCACTCAAATCCCTTTTGAGTTTCTTGGTGCTTGTATGGTACATTGAGCTACTAGATGATGTGTCATCATGAACCAATTCATAAATTCCATTTGAAGGTGAAGCCTTGAAATAGAATACATTATCTAAATAAATATGGATATCATCATTAACAAAATTAAGATAAAAACCACATTGTTTCAAGCAGGAAATGGAAATAATGTTTCGACATAAGTCGGGTGCATACAAAACATCATTCAAAATAAGTTCCAAACCACTTGGAAGCTTTATCACAAAGTCTCCTTGAGCCTTAACTTGCACTTTGGCTCCATTACCCATGTAGAGACTTGATATTCCCGTTTGCTTGCTACTTCTTTTGAACCCCTGCAATGAATTGCAAATGTGAGTTCTACATCCAGTGTCTAATACCCATGTATTAGAAGAAGTAATACTAAGCTCTATATATACCATATATACATTACCTGAGGTTTGCCCTGCATCCCTCTTGTCCTTCAACTCCTTAAGATAGACCGGACAGTTTCGTTTCCAATGACCCATCTCACCGCAACCGAAACATGGGTCTTCCTTGGGGTTTGCCTTCTCGGCTACCTTTTGCTTCTTAGCCTTGTTGATGATTGGGGTAACCATCTTCCCCTTCCCTTTGCCTTGATGGGCGGGTCCTTTTCTCTTAGCCACCTTTGGCTTAGAGGTGTTACCTTTGGATCCACCTTGATCGATTGCTAACACGGGTAAAGCCCTTTTACCCATGCTAGTTTCCGCCGTTCTAAGCATACCGTGAAGCTCACCTATGCTCTTATCCATCCCATTCATATTGTAATTAATTACAAATTGATCAAACCTTTTTGATAGGGAGTTAAGGATAAGATCGGTGGCTAACTCATTAGATATGTTTAGGTTAAGACGGTTAGCACGATCGATAAGGCTTTTCATCTTAAGTACATAAGATGAAACTGATTGGGTATCGTCTATACGACAAGCATGTAGCGCCCGAACCGTTTCGAATCGCTCGACACGCGCTTGTTGAAGGAACATCTCCTTCAATTGCGTTATCATGTCGTATGCACTATGATGCTCGAAATCCTTTTGGAGTTCGGGTATCATAGTCCCAAGCATTAAGCATGAGACTTGAAGGGAGTCGTGGCAATACTTATCGTAAGAGGCCATTGCCTCCACATCATTCTCATCCGGTTGATCGGGAATGGGGTCCTCAAGCACATACATTTTATCCTCTTGTTTGAGGACAATCCGAAGATTGCGGAACCAATCCATAAAGTTTGTATGGTTGAGTTTGTCTTTCTCTAAGAGAGACCTTAATGATAGGTGGTTTAGATTAAGTGGTGCGTTTGGAATGTTGTTGTTGTTATTGGCGGCCATCTACAAAATTAACAAAGTTCGTTTAAGTATCGATTTTAATTTAACATTCAATACCCTTTAAATCAAATTGAATTATTAAATTCTAGAATCCAACGGTAAACCAAATTTCGGTTAGGTGACCTTTATCCCGCAATTTGATTTAGCTAGGTAGTCAATAAATGACAATTGCAATCCATTTGCAACTTCTAGAGTATGGGATCATGCAATCCTTTTGCATGGCATATTTATCCCATCAACGCCTATTTGTTCTTCATGCTTCGGTGACCCTAAGTTCATGATTCCCAAATCAAGTCGTCCTACTTGTATAGACTTGTAAATTTAACATACATGTGGTTAGGTGACCTTTATCCCACAAGCATGCGAAATTTACCTTAATCATATTAGTTTGCTCATAACGGTTAGGTGACCTTTATCCCATCATGAGTTCCCTAATACTTTTAAGTGTCACACAATAGGATGGCGTTAAACTTGTTTACCTTGTTAGTGAAAGGGATTTTGAGTTTTCGTTAATTCTAGTTTGAGAAAACTTTTGCACCATACACCAACATGCATTTAGTGTATGGTTTATTTGAAAATCCATTTTCATGTTATGTAATAAAGCCAATTTTATTACATTGATATAAACCATTTTATCATGTTCTTAATAACCGATTATTAATGTCCTTTTAGCCGTTTTTAATTTAACCATTTAAATTGACGTTTTGCATGTCGTTAATAATGTCAATTTTAACCAATTTAAATTGCCATTTTAGTTTGTTGTTAACTTGTGTGATTAACTTGTAGCATACAAACATACAATCCACATAATCATACAAAACAACCACGCATGCAAAATCATATGTTCACAATCAAGCCATTTTTGGTAGACATTTGTTTAGCCGAAAACAAATGCCACCGGTTAAGGGTAATAACACAAAGTAGGAGATTTTAAAATCTCCCACTTAATCTTGCATCCAAATGCTTCTTCATGTGTTCTTCAAGTCTTCATCATCTTCATCATTTTACAAAATATATCCTAATACATTTTGTCTAGAAAATGAAATACAACCTAATCTATTTTACATACCAAATATAAAATAAATTACATAACCAAATGAATATTATTACAAACCAATTGAATAATTATTACATGCCTTTTGAATGAATGATAATACATACCAAATGAATCATAAATCAACCAAACACACATGCATGCAACACAAGGTCAAGGCTAGGATTGTGAACATTACATACAACCAAAATTAGACCAAATGGAAGAACCCAAAAACCCATTTTGGGTCTCCTTAAATTCGGCCTAAATACCAAACCCACCCAAACCCTTAAATTTTTGCATTTTACTTACATGCATGTTCATAAAATGCAAAATATAGTGGGTTTAACATATCATCTCGAAGCATATTTCATCAACTTCGGCTCTAGATACCATTGTTAGGTTATAACAAGTTTCATAATACTTAGAACATTTTAAGAAACAAATTAAAGCGGAAGCATGTAAGTATTACCATTTAAAACTTGTATTCCTTTAACCTTTTAAAGTTAAAACCCAATTAGGATCAAGTTGTGATATATGCTTACAAACTACAAGATAGTAAGGAGGTTATACCTATTCCAAGCTAGGTAATGAATGATGATGATGATGAATAGAGCTCCAAAACTATGAAACCTCAAGTTGTTATACCCCAAGCTTATCACCAACACCTTGTACTTTGGTTAGGATTTATTATCACTTGAAATTAGCTTGCAAAAAAAAAGTTTGAGAACCCTTTCTCCCTCACAAAACTCACGGCAGACAGCAGCTCCAAAGGAGTGTTTTGTGCAGTTTTTTTGAAGTTTACTTGGTGTGTTTGCATGTACTAGTGATTCCCTAAAAACCTTGGTACTTATGCCACATGAATATATGAAGTAACCACTCATGTGGCTAGTCAAATGCATGCTTGGATGGACTCCAATGCCACTAGTATTTTTATAAAATGGTTTTATAAAACATGACAATTTTTATAAAACTTGCTCATTTTATAAACTTGCAATTTAAATTTTATGCACATTCCATTTTATATAAAACCAATTTATATAGAAATGCAACATAAATTAATTAATCATTTAACCAATAAATAATTAAATCCATATTATATAAATTATTCCATAATTTATATATATATATATATGTACACATCAAGTAAAATTTAAGAAAACCAATTTTCTTTAAAGTTCAAGTGTCGCGTATTTGATCAATGAACCAATCGTTACAATCAAATACTAATAAGGTGTCGGTAAGCTTGTTATTGGGTATGACCCGACTTGGATCACAACATATTCGCCACATTAATTTAATATGTCTCTCGGGCATACGAAAAACCTTCAATTTTACGCAACGGGTTAAGAAATTATTTTGACTCAATATATCCGAATATAGGACTTCGTGATTTAGAAAAAACGGCTAACATGCAACATAAAGAAGCATGTTATGCTTACGGGTTAGTAATGTTCGCTTCTCACCAAAGTGAGAACAAGAACATCGGGCTACAACTATTAAACAAAACGTTCTCACAAGTGACGGAGTCGGTAATTGGGGTAAGAAATGAGGTTTTTAGGTTATTACAAGACTGTTGGTCATTACGTAACCTTCATCCTTTTGATGACGTTACAACACATTGTCTTACTATCAGTCACAACGGTTATGTTCCACAAAACCAAGGATGGGAAGTGGTAATAGTAAAACCAGAATGCATGACTTGTTTCTGGACGTATGAATTGCGTGTCTTTATTGCCTTTGCTGAACGCCTTATTTATTAACTAGAATTATCTTCGCAACTACTTTGTATTAAAGTTTTATGTGCTATATTTCATGCTATATGTAAAATAGCGGTATTGTAAGTTTGCAAGTTATTGTATAAAGGCTTGAATATGATTTTTTTTTTGCTTTTGTGATTAGTTTTTCATATAGAATTGTAGTAGTTGAAATGGTATGTTAGCTACTAAGTATGAACTTAACGGGTAGGTACTATCCGAATTAAAGAGTAACCTACCGTTAGCAGAATTTTCCTACAACAACAGTTATCATTCTAGTATTGAGATATCGCCATTTGAGGCACATTATGGTAGAAAGTGCATGTCTCCAATTTGTTGAAATGAAGTGGGGGATAGACAGATTACGGGTCCGGAGATAATACAAGAAACTACCGAGAAAATCATCCAAATTCAATAACGATTGAAAACCGCCCAGAGTCGACAAAAGAGCTACGCGGACAGTAAAAGAAAAGATATAGAGTTTGAAATTGGAGAAATGGTCATGCTTAAGGTTTCACCTTGGAAAGGCGTTGTTCGATTTGGTAAACGGGGGAAACTAAATCCAAGGTACATTGGACCATTCAAGATTATAGATCGTGTCGGACCAGTTCAACAACTCGCGGCTGTACATAACACTTTCCACGTCTCGAATTTGAAAAAATGTTTTGCTAAAGAAGATCTCACTATTCCGTTGGACGAAATCCAAATCAATGAAAAACTTCAATTCATTGAAGAATCCGTCGAAATAATGGATCATGAGGTTAAGAGACTTAAGCAAAACAAGATACCGATTGTTAAGGTTCGATGGAATGCTCGTAGAGGACCCGAGTTCACCTGGGAGCAAGAAGATCAGATGAAAAAGAAATACCCGCATCTATTTCCAGAAGATTCGTCAACACCTTCAACAGCTTAAAATTTCGGGACGAAATTTATTTAACGGGTAGGTACTGTAGTGACCCGAACTTTTCCATGTTTATATATATTAATTGAGATTGATATTTACATGACTAAATGTTTTCAATGTGTTAAGCAATCAAACTTGTTAAGACTTGATTAAATGAAATAAGTTTCATATAGACAATTGATCACCCAAGTTGACCGGCGATTCATGAACGTTACAAATTTGTAAAAACTACATGTTGTGGTATATATAGACATATATATATATATGTTTGACATGAGATTATGATGAGTAAGTATCTCACTAAGTATATTAACAATGTATGATATACATAAGAAATGAGATTACTAAGTTAAGAAACTCGAAATGATATATATAACGATTATCGTTATGATAACGTCTACTAAATACATATATATCATATTAAGATATTGATACACTTTATTCAACATGATAAAATGATATTTAAATATATCATTAAGTGTGTTAACAATGAACTACATATGTAAAAACAAGACTACTAACTTAATGATTTCGAAACGAGACATATATGTAACGATTATCGTTGTAACGACATTTAAATGTATATATATATATATCATATTAAGATATATTAATATATCATAATATCATGATAATATAATAATTTAACATCTCATTAGATATAATAAACATTGGGTTAACCACATTTAACAAGATCGTTAACTTAAAGGTTTCAAATAAACATTTACATGTAACGACTAATGATGACTTAACGACTCAGTTAAAATGTATATACATGTAGTGTTTTAATATGTATTCATACACTTTTGAAAGACTTCAAGACACTTATCAAAATACTTCTACTTAACAAAAATGCTTACAATTACATCCTCATTCAGTTTCATCAACAATTCTACTCGTATGCACCCGTATTCGTACTCGTACAATACACAACTTTTAGATGTATGTACTATTGGTATATACACTCCAATCATCAGCTATTAGCAGCCCATGTGAGTCACCTAACACATGTGGGAACCATCATTTGGCAACTAGCTTGAAATATCTCATAAAATTACAAAAATATGAGTAATCATTCATGATTTATTTACATAAAAACAAAATTACATATCCTTTATATCTAATCCATATACCAACGACCAAAAACACCTAAAAACACTTTCATTCTTCAATTTTCTTCATCTAATTGATCTCTCTCAAGTTCCATCTTCAAGTTTTAAGTGTTCTTCATAAATTCCATAAGTATAGTTTCATAAAAATCAAGAATACTTTCAAGTTTGCAAGTCTACTTCCAAGCTTTCTAATCCATTCCAAGTAATCATCTAAGATCAAGGAACCTTTGTTATTTATAGTAGGTTATCTTTATAATTCAAGGTAATATTCATATTCAAACTTTGATTCAATTTCTACAACTATAACAATCTTATTTCGAGTGAAAATCTTACTTGAACTATTTTCGTGTCATGATTCTGCTTCAAGAACTTTCAAGCCATCCAAGGATCCTTTGAAACTAGATCCATTTTTCTCATTTCCAGTAGTTTTATCCAGAAAACTTGAGGTAGTAATGATGTTCATAACATCATTCGATTCATACATATAAAGCTATCTTATTCGAAGGTTTAAACTTGTAATCACTAGAACATAGTTTAGTTAATTCTAAACTTGTTCGCAAACAAAAGTTAATCCTTATAACTTGACTTTTAAAATCAACTAAACACATGTTCTATATCTATATGATATGCTAACTTAATGATTTAAAAGCTGGAAACGCGATGAACACCATAAAATCGGATATACGCCGTCGTAGTGAAACCGGGGGCTGTTTTGGTTTGGATAATTAAAAACTATGATAAACTTTGATTTAAAAGTTGTTCTTCTGAGAAAATGATTTTTCATATGAACATGAAACTATATCCAAAAATCAAGGTTAAACTCAAAGTGGAAGTATGTTTTCTAAAATGGTCATCTAGACGTCGTTCTTTCGACTGAAATGACTACCTTTACAAAAACGACTTGTAACTTATATTTACGACTATAAACCTATATTTTTTCTATTTAGATTCATAAAATAGAGTTCAATATGAAACCATAGCAATTTGATTCACTCAAAACGGATTTAAAATGAAGAAGTTATGGGTAAAATAAGATTGGATATTTTTTTTATCTTTTTAGCTACGGGAAATGTTTAACAAATCTATACAAATCATATCCTAGCTAACTTATATTGTATTATACATGTATTCTAATATATTATGTAATCTTGGGATACCATAGACACGTATGCAAATGTTTTGACATATCATATCGACCCATGTATATATATTATTTGAAACAACCATAGACACTCTATATGCAGTAATGTTGGAGTTAGCTATACAGGGTTGAGGTTGATTCCAAAAATATATATACTTTGAGTTGTGATCTAGCCTGAGACGTGTATACACTGGGTCGTGGATTGATTTAAGATAATATATATCGATTTATTTATGTACATCTAATTATGGACAACTAGTTGAAGGTTACTAACAAGGACAGCTGACTTAATAAACTTAAAAAAGTAAAACGTATTAAAAATGTTGTAAATATATTTTGAACATACTTTGATATATATGTACATATTTGTTATAGGTTCGTGAATCGACCAGTGGCCAAGTCTTACTTCCCGACGAAGTAAAAATCTGTGAAAGTGAGTTATAGTCCCACTTTTAAAATCTAATATTTTTGGGATGAGAATACATGCAGGTTTTAAAAAAATGATTTACAAAATAGACACAAGTACGTGAAACTACATTCTATGGTTGAATTATCGAAATCGAATATGCCCCTTTTTATTAAGTCTGGTAATCTAAGAATTAGGAAACAGACACCCTAATTAATGTGAATCCTAAAGATAGATCTATTGGGCCTAACAAACCCCATCCAAAGTACCGGATGATTTAGTACTTCGAAATTTATATCATATCCGAAGGGTGTCCCGGAATGATGGGGATATTCTTATATATGCATATTGTTAATGTCGGTTTCCAGGTGTTCACCATATGAATGATTTTTATCTCTTTGTATGGGATGTGTATTGAAATATGAAATCTTGTGGTCTATTGTTACGATTTGATATATATAGGTTAAACCTATAACTCACCAACATTTTTGTTGACGTTTAAAGCATGTTTATTCTCAGGTGAATACTAAGACCTTCCGCTGTTGCATACTAAAATAAGGACAAGATTTGGAGTCCATGTTTGTATGATATTGTGTAAAAACTGCATTCAAGAAACATATGTCGATGTAATATATTTCTATTGTAAACCATTATGTAATGGTCGTGTGTAAACAGTATATTTTAGATTATCATTATTTGATAATCTACGTAATGTTTTTAAAACCTTTATTGATAAAATAAAGGTTATGGTTGTTTTAAAAATGAACGCAGTCTTTGAAAAACGTCTTATATAGAGGTCAAAACCTCGCAACGAAATCAATTAATATGGAACGTTTATAATCAATATGAACGGGACATTTCAAATGGCTGGTTTATGAGCTTTTAGCACAGAAATGAGTTGAGATTTTTCATTTACAGTAAGAGAAGACGATATTATTACAGGTAATTCAGATTCACCATGTAAATAAGCATATTCCAAATGGTTTGGAAGTGGCTTTAACTCTAATGTTGGTGGTTCTTCTATCGATGATTTATATCGATATCTATCTTCTTCTTTTAGTATTTGAATTTCTTCTGTTGTTGGTTCATATCCATTAGCCATAAGTGTAGCTAACATTTCAGCTTCTTCAATTGGTTCAGTTCCTTCTCCTAAAGAACATTCTCCTGTTCCTTGTAATTCTGGAAATTCTCTAACAATTCTGCATGTGATTCTATAATTTGAATATAATAACATGTATCATCTGCAGATTACGGTTGTTGCATTGCTCTATCAACAGAAAAGGTAACACTCTCGTCCTCTATACTTAGGGTCAGTTTCTTACCAAACACGTCTATTATTGTTTTAGCCGTGTTTAAGAACGGTCTTCCTAATATGAGAGGAACTCGAGAATCTTCTTCAATGTCCAGAATAACAAAATCTACTGGAAATACTAAAGTACCAACTTTAACTAGCATGTTCTCCATTATCCCTCTAGGATATTTTACTGATCTATCGACTAGTTGTATACTTATTCGTGTTGGTTTCAATTCTCCAAAGTCTAGTTTTGTGTATAATGAATACGGCATTAGATTTATACTAGCACCTAAGTCTGCCAATGCTTCTATTGAACTAAGACTGCCCAGAAAATATGGAATTGTGAAACTTCCTAGATCTGAAAGTTTTTCTGGTATCTTATTCAACAGCACTGCAGAACAATTAGCATTCATAGTAACAGCCTAGAGTTCTTTCATTTTCTTTCTATTTATGATTAGATCTTTCAAAAATTTAGCATATCTAGGCATTCCTGAAATCACGTCAATGAAAGGAAGATTAACATTTATTTGTTTAAACATATCCAAAAATTTGGATTGCTCGGCTTCAAGTCTCTCTTTTCTCATTTTACTCGGGTAAGGAAGTGGTGGTTGGTAGGGTTTAACATAAGGTTTAGCCTTAAATGTGTTATCTTCATTAACCTTTTCAACTACCGGTTCTTTTTCCTTATCTTGTTCAGATTGTGGTTCTTGTAGAGTAGGTGATAATGCTAAAAACGAACATATATTTCATAGCATTATTCCTCAAGAAAGACAAGCTTTTAGTTACAATTGTTCTATTTACAAATGATATTCGTTTAAATAATAAAAGGTGAAGACAAAAGACAGATTCGACGAATTGAAGACGCAAACGACCAAAAAGCTCAAAAGTACAAAAGACAATCAAAGAGGTTCCAATTATTGATAAGAAACGTCTCGAAATTACAAGAGTACAAGATTCAAAATGCAAAGTACAAGATATAAAATAGTACGCAAGGACGTTCGAAAATTCGGAACCGGGACCAGAGTCAACTCTCAACGCTCAACGCAACGGACTAAAAATTACAAGTTAACTATGTATATAAATATAATATAATATATAATTAATTATATAAATTATATATATATATTATATTATATAATAAACCGTCGGCAGACTAAGATCCAATTTGGAGTGAGCTGGAATTTCAAACTCCGCGACTCACGGAGTTTGAAGAGCAAAAATGCCGCGAGTCGCGGAGCCCCAAAAACTGAAACTCCCTATAAAAGCAAACGAATTCTGATCGCAAAAACATATAATATATATCCATCTCTCTATCTATATACGTAATATTTATATATATAATTTATATTTTAATTTTAATTTTAATTTTAATTTTAATCCTAATAATAAGGGTATGTTAGCGAATGTTGTAAGGGTGTAAGTCGAAATTCTGTCCGTGTAACGCTACGCTATTTTTAATCATTGTAAGTTATGTTCAACCTTTTTAATTTAATGTCTCGTAGCTAAGTTATTATTATGCTTATTTATACCGAAGTAATCATGATGTTGGGCTAATTACTAAAATTGGGTAATTGGGCTTTGTACCATAATTGGGGTTTGGATAAAAGAACGACACTTGTGGAAATTAGACTATGGGCTATTAATGGGTTTTATATTAACTAAACAATACCTTGTTAATTTAATATACAAACTTATAATTCGACGTATTTATATATAACCACATACGCTTGACTGGGTACGGTGGGCGGGATATCTATAAATACCAATAATTATTCATTTTACCGGATACGGAACTGGATTAATAGTTAATAGACTTGTTGAAACAGGGGTGAATTACATTCAAGGGTAATTGGTGTAATTGTTAACAAAGTAGTAAAACCTTGGTTTACACGCAGTCGATAACCTGGTGTATTCATTAAACAAAGTATTAAAACCTTGTTACAATTCGAATCCCCAATTAGTTGGAATATTTGACTTCGGGAATAAGAATAATTTGACGAAGGCTTTCGCTCTTTATATTTATGACTGATGGACTATTATGGACAAATCCGTATGGACATATTAAATAATTCAGGACAAAGGACAATTAACCCATGGGCATAAAACTAAAATCAACACGTCAAACATCATGATTACGGAAGTTTAAATAAGCATAATTCTTTTATTTCATATTTTATTTCCTTTATTTTATATTTAATTGCACTTCTAATTATAGCACTTTTATTTATTGTTATTATATTTAATTGCACTTTTAATTATCGTACTTTTTAATTATCGCAAGTTTATTTTATCGCACTTTTATTATTCGCAATTTCATTATCGTTATTTACTTTACGCTTTAAATTAAGTCTTGTATTTATTTATTATTTTACATTTGGTTTTAACTACGACTAAAGTTTTAAAATCGACAAATCGGTCATTAAATGGTAAAACCCCCCCTTTATAATAATAATATTACTTATATATATATTTGTATTTTTATAAAAGTAAACTAATATAGCGTTAAGCTTTGTTTAAAGATTTTTTCTGTGGAACGAACCGGACTTACTAAAAACTACACTACTGTACGATTAGGTACACTGCCTATAAGTGTTGTAGCAAGGTTTAAGTATATCCATTCTCTAAATAAATAAATATCTTGTGTAAAATTGTATCGTATTTAATAGTATTTCCTGTTAAAAATTAATAGTATTTTATACCCCTTAGCTTTAACTATCAAGTATTTTTGGCGCCGCTGCCGGGGAAAAGATAGCTTAAAAGCCGGAAGCGCAATGCTACATAAAAAAAAAAAAAGATTTTTATTTTTAGTTTACTTTTATAAAAATATGTTTTTGTAAAAAAAATACGTTTTTTATAATTCGAAAATATAAAAAGAAAACAAAAATATAAATATTTTTAAGAGTTTGTTAAATATTTAAGTTTTATAAAGTTTCTTTATTTTTATTTTATAAAAATATAAGTTTTATTTAAATATTTTGTGTTTATTTAGAACATAAAAAAAACTGAAAAAAAAATTAATATATATATAAATCTATTTTTAAGATATTTTTAAAATTATAAAGTAGTTCTATTTTTATTTTAGTTTTTAAATATAAGTTTTTATTATATAAATATTTTGATTTAAACAGAAAATATAAAACAGAATAAAAAAAAAACGCGTCGAATTTTAAACAACCTGTCATTTGAATTTTGGAACCCCGCGACTCGCGGAGTTTTCTGCTTCGGGCACCGCAACTCGCGGAGCCGCCCTAACAGGCCAGACCAAAACCCTAATCTGCATTTAATACGGTGTAATTAATTATTATTATTATTTAAACCCTAATTAGTTTATTATTAATATAATTTAGTTTTAATTAATTATAATTAGTTTTATTATATATAAAATTAATAGTTTTAATAAATAATTAATATAAAAATAATATTTTTATAAAAATTGTACTTTTTACAACTTTTTGTATATTTTTATATTTTGTCCCTTTTTAATCGTTTTAGCATAATATTTGTATTTTTAGCTCATATTTAGTTTTAAACTTAGTTTTTCCTATAGTTATTTTTACTTCTAGATATTTAGGCTTTACCGTAGAATTCCTTAAGTGTTTTTCTTTAGACTAAGATTTAGGTACTTTAGAATTTTGCGACGCCTTTTTAAGTTTTAGTACCTTTTTAAGATATTGCCATTTGGGATTTAGTTTTTCCTGTAAGCTTTAATATTTTTAGACGACTTTTACCTATGTATCAATTATCATTCCAATTAGTAATCTCAATTTGCGATTATAATTTTAAGTTAGTTGTAGTAATAAGGTTAGGTTAGTCAAGTGTTTTTAAGTTTTATAAGTTTCTTTTATTTTTCCGTCACCTTTTATTTTTCAACCATTTTTCTTTTTCGACCTTTTTCAACACGCTCTTTTTCTTTCTTAATTCTCGCTATTCTAGTTTTTAGGACATAGATTTTTATTCTACTTCTTATCTAAATTTCTTAAAATTACGAAAATTTATTTTAAGTGGTTAAATTGATAGACATCAAAATTTTCTGGTTCGTAGTAATAGTTGGATTTGTACGTGGACCGGGTTATTGGAGCCAAACAGTCCTCAATTATATTGAGACTAAACGAATCCTGCCCCTCTGCTGCATCTTTTGGCTATTCGAAACGTGAGCAAAATCAGAAAAGTCTATTGATTGGATAACTTATTATAATTTTTCTTTCCTTTTAAAAACTAATAGGATATTCAGTGAATGCACCGAGCAAGACGTTCACCACCTTTTGTACGTTCACCACCTGTAACTAGATCAAGACATTTAGCAAATATTACCGCCGTTGATTTTTCTTTAGAATCGTCATCCAGTCGACCAAGTACTCCAGTTCAAATTTCCGATAATCTATTTTTTGAACCCGACCTCACAATTGAGAATCCGGAGAATATTCAGGGATGATTCGTAGATCCTGAACCACTAAACTTTCCTCCAGAACCACCAATCATTCAAACAGAGATTGTTGAGGAACGAACCATTAAATCAGAATCCTCTAGTGATTCCGATTCAACAAATTCAATTATGGAAGTAACAGAACCATTAAGTATGGAAGACCGAATGAGAGCTAAACGCACTGGCCAAGGTCACGCAATTACTCATCTAGACATTAATGCGCCAGATTATGAAATCAAAGGACAAATTCTACACATAGTGACTAATCAATGCCAATTTAGTGGTGCGCCGAAGGAAGATCCAAATGAACATCTACGTACCTTTAATAGGATCTGCACACTATTTAAAATCCGAAAAGTGGAGGATGAACAGATATATCTCATGTTATTTCCCTGGACTTTAAAGGGAGAAGCCAAAGATTGGTTGGAATCGTTACCTGAAGGGGCGATTGATACATGGGACGTTTTAGTTGAAAAATTCCTTAAACAATTCTTTCCTGCATCTAAAGCCGTAAGACTTCAAGGAGAAATTGTTACGTTTACACAGAAGTCATATGAAACTCTATATGAGGCGTGGACTAGATTTGGAAAGTTGTTAAGAGGATGTCCGCAACATGGTTTAGACACCTGTCAAATAGTACAAATATTCTACCAAGGATGCGACATCACTACAAGGAAAGACATAGATATAGCAGCTGGTGGTTTTATTATGAAGAAAATCAAAACTGATGCTTACAAAATTATTGATAACACTGCTTCCCACTCACATGAGTGGCACCAAGAAAAAGATATCGTTAGATCATCTAAAGCAGCTAGAGCCGATTCTAGCCATGACTTAGATTCCATTTCCGCAAAGATAGATGCTGTGGAGAGACGAATGGAAAAGATGACTAAAGATATTCACTCAATACGAATTAGTTGTGAGCAGTGTGGAGGACCACATTTGACAAAAGATTGTCTCAGTATTGAATTAACAATGGAACAAAGAGAGAATATTTCATACATAAACCAAAGGCCTGGAAATAATTATCAGAATAATTATCAACCACCAAGACCAATTTACAATCAAAACCAGAATTATAACCGAAATATTCCATACAACAACCAACAAGGTCCTAGCAATCAACAAGTATCCAATAATACTTACAACCAGCAAAGACCTAATTTTCAAAACAAACCACCACAACAAACCGATGATAAAAAGCCGAATTTAGAAGATATGATGACAAAGCTAGTTGAAACTCAAACGCAGTTTTTCACATCTCAGAAACAAACTAATGAACAAAATGCTCAAGCATTTAGAAATCAACAAGCTTCTATTCAAAATCTGGAACAAGAAGTAAGTAACCTAGCAAGGTTAATAGGTGAAAGAAAACCGGGAAGTCTACCTAGTGATACAAATGCTAACCCCCGGAATGAAATAGCTAAAGCCATTACCACAAGAAGTGGTACAACACTTAAACCACCTGAAATACCTGTAACTTCTGATGAAGCTATTCCTACTCCACAAGAACCACAACCTGATCATGATAAGGAAAAAGAACCGGTAGTTGAAAAGGTTAATGAAGATAACACAATTAAGGATAAACCTTATGTTAAACCATACCAACCACCACTTCCTTACCCTAGTAAAATGAAGAAAGAGAAACTTGAAGCCGAGCAATCCAAATTCTTGGATATGTTTAAATAGATAAATGTAAATCTTCCTTTCATTGATGTGATTTCAGGAATGCCTAGATATGCTAAATTCTTGAAAGATCTAATCTCAAATAGAAAGAAAATGGAAGAACTCTCGGCCGTTACTATGAATGCTAATTGTTCAGCAGTGCTGTTGAATAAGATACCAGAAAAATTATCTGATCCAGGAAGTTTCACAATTCCATGTTTTCTGGGTAGTCTTAGTTCAATAGAAGCATTGGCAGACTTAGGTGCTAGTATAAATCTAATGCCGTATTCACTATACACTAAACTAGACCTTAGAGAATTGAAATCAACCAGAATAAGCATACAACTAGCCGATAGATCAATAAAATATCCTAGAGGGATAATGGAGAACATGCTAGTTAAAGTTGGTACTTTAGTATTTCCAGTAGATTTTGTTGTTCTGGACATGGAAGAAGATTCTCAAGTTCCTCTCATATTAGGAAGACCATTCTTAAACACAGCTAAAGCAATGATAGACGTGTTTGGTAAGAAATTGACCCTAAGTATAGAGGATGAGAGTGTTACCTTTTCAGTTGATAGAGCAATGCAACAACCACAATCTGCAGATAATACATGTTATTATATTCAAACTATAGATGCACATGCAGAATTATTAGAAGAATTTCCAGAATTACAAGGAACAGGAGAATGTTCTTTAGGAGAAGGTAATGAACCAATTGATGAAGCTGAAATGTTAGCTACACTAATAGCTAATGGATATGAACCAATAACAGAAGAAATTCAAATGCTAAAAGAAGAAGACAGATATCGATATAAATCATCGATAGAAGAACCACCGAAATTAGAATTAAAGCCACTTCCAAACCATTTGAAATACGCTTATTTACATGGTGAATCTGAATTACCTGTAATAATATCGTCTTCTCTTACTGAAAATGAGAAATCACAACTCATTTCTGTGTTGAAAGCTCATAAACCAGCCATTGCATGGAAAATTCATGATATTAAAGGAATAAGTCCTTCGTATTGCACACATAAAATCCTTATGGAAGAAGGTCATAAAACGTATGTGCAACGCCAACGAAGACTAAATCCTAATATGCAAGATGTAGTTAAGAAAGAGATTATTAAACTGCTAGATGCAGGTCTAATTTATCCAATTTCTGATAGTCCATGGGTAAGCCCAGTTCAATGCGTGCCTAAGAAGGGTGGCATGACTGTCATTACAAATGAGAAAAATGAGTTTATTCCTACTAGGACTGTAACAGGATGGCGTGTGTATATTGATTATAGAAAATTAAATGTCGCCACCAGAAAAGATCACTTTCCCTTACCTTTCATAGATCAAATGTTGGAAAGATTAGCCGGAAATAGTTACTATTGTTTTCTAGATGGATTTGCCGGATATTTTCAAATTCCAATAGCACCCGAGGACCAAGAGAAAACCACATTCACGTGCCCTTATGGTACTTTTGCTTACAAACGCATGCCATTTAGACTTTGCAACGCCCCTGCAACCTTTCAAAGGTGTATGATGGCAATTTTTCACGACATGATAGAAGAATGCATGGAAGTTTTCATGGATGACTTTTCAGTCTTCGGTGATACATTTGAATCATGTCTAGTTAATCTGGAACGAATGCTTATTAGATGCGAACAATCAAATCTAGTTCTTAATTGGGAGAAATGCCATTTTATGGTTAAAGAAGGCATCGTTCTTGGTCATAAAATTTCAAAAGAAGGAATTGAAGTGGATAGAGCTAAAGTAGATGTAATTGCTAAACTTCCACATCCCACTAATGTTAGAGGAGTTAGGAGTTTTCTAGGGCATGCCGGTTTTTACCGACGTTTCATAAAAGATTTTTCTAAAATTGCCACTCCTATGAATAAACTCCTAGAAAAGGATGCTCCATTCATCTTTTCAGATGAGTGTATCAAATCTTTTAATATTCTTAAAGAGAAACTCACTAATGCGCCGATCATAATAACACCAAATTGGAATCTACCATTTGAACTAATGTGCGATGCAAGTGATTTTGCAATGGGAGCCGTTTTAGGACAAAGGATTGAAAAACGATTTCAACCTATATATTATTCTAGTAAGACGTTACAAGGAGCACAAACGAACTATACAACTACTGAAAAAGAACTCCTTGCTATTGTCTTTGCTTTTGACAAATTTCGATCATATCTCGTTCTAGCAAAAACGGTGGTCTATACCGACCACTCTGCTCTTAGATACCTATTTTCAAAACAAGATGCTAAACCAAGATTAATCCGTTGGATCTTACTCTTACAAGAGTTCGATATTGAAATCCGAGATAATAGAGGAGCAGAAAATCTCGCCGCTGATCATCTTTCTCGTCTTGAAAATCCCGAATTAGAAGTTCTAAATGAATCGGCCATACAAGACAACTTTCCTGATGAATATCTATTGAAGATAGATTATAATGAAATCCCATGGTTTGCAGACTATGCAAACTATTTAGTATGTGGATTCCTTGAAAAAGGATTATCGTACCAAAAATGAAAGAAATTCTTCAGTGATATAAAACACTATTTTTAGGAAGATCCACATCTGTTTAAAAGTTGTCCCGATGGAATAATACGCCGATGTGTATTTGGAGATGAAGCTAGTAAAATTTTAAACCATTGTCACACAGGACCAACAGGAGGGCATTATGGGCCTCAACTAACAGCAAGAAAAGTTTATGATGCTGGATTCTATTGGCCTACAATTTACAAAGACGCACACCTTCTTTGCAGATCCTGTGATGCTTGTCAAAGGGCCGGAAAAATATGTCAACGAGATAAAATGCCACAAAATGTCATCCAAGTATGTGAAGTATTTGACATTTGGGGTATTGACTTTATGGGTCCATTTCCAAAATCTCATAATAATCTATATATACTCGTAGCCATTGATTATGTATCTAAATGGGCGGAAGCACAAGCTCTCCCAACTAACGATGCACGAGTTGTAGTCAACTTTTTAAAACGTCTTTTTGCAAGGTTTGGAACACCGAAAGCTTTAATAAGTGATCGGGGTACTCATTTCTGTAATAATCAACTTGAGAAAGTTCTTAAAAGATATGGAGTAACTCATAAAATCTCCACCACATATCATCCACAAACAAGTGGACAAGTTGAAAATACCAACCGAACTTTAAAACGTATTCTAGAGAAAACCGTAGGATCAACTCCGAAGGAATGGTCCATTAAATTGGAGGATGCACTCTGGGCTTTTAGAACAGCCTACAAAACTCCAATTGGAACCACACCTTTTAGACTTGTTTATGGAAAAGCATGTCATCTTCCAGTAGAAATTGAACACAAAGCATTTTGGGCTTTGAAGACATGTAATCTTGATTTACATGAAGCCGGACGTCTACGATTAAGTCAACTAAACGAATTAGAAGAATTAAGACATGAAGCATACGAAAATTCGTTAATCTATAAAGAAAGAACGAAGAAATGGCATGATAAAAGAATCAGAAGTTCAAAAGAATTTAAAGAAGGAGACAGAGTTCTTCTTTTCAATTCACGATTCAAGCTATTTCCTGGAAAATTGAAATCAAGATGGTCTGGACCATTCATAGTCAAAAGAGTTTTCCCATACGGAACGATAGAATTAATAAATTCAAATGGGATTGAATTTAAAGTTAATGGTCACAGAGTTAAACATTACATACATGGTCCGATGGAAGTTGACAATGAAGTTAATCATAATTTCACCACCCAAGAAAACCTTCAAAATGAAAACATAAATATGTTATCAACAACATATGAAAAATCAAAATTGGAATATAGGGAGGATTCAAATTTGAGTGATGAAGAAGAATTCCTATACAAACCTCCCATTCCAAGAAACGAAGAAAAATGTGAACAAGAAATTCAAATAGAAATGAAAGAACCAAGGAAAGAACACCCGAAAAAGGTTTACAACCCAACTCGACTTACTAAAGCAGGAGACCCGGGTGAATTTATCATTTCTTGCTTACTTAATGATGGTGCTGTATATAATGGACTCGCAGATTTAGGAGCAAGTGCAAATATTATGCCTCTTTCCTTATACAAAAGATTAGGCATGGGTAAATTAAAACCAACCAAAATAGGTGTTCAATCATTTGACCAAACCATTAAACACCCGGTTGGAATAGCAAATAATTTACTTGTTAACGTGGGAAGTTTGACCTTTATTGCAAACTTCATAGTGATTAATATGGAGGAAAACCTTGATATTCCTCTAATTCTAGGTCGCCCATTTTTAGCAACCACCGAGGCATTCATTGATGTAAGAGAAGGTAGAATGACACTTAGGGATGGTAATACATCGATCACCTTTGTGAACCGAAAGTTTAGATCTCCACAAACCAAAACTGTTAGACCAATAAAAACGCATAAGTGTGGGGAAGATGAAGAAACACTTAATGATGATCCAATCACAAAGAATGCCGTTGATGATACGAAATTAGATGAACCCATTTTTAACAGTTCAACGAAGAAACTTTATAAACGGATTCACGATGCTAGAATTAAAGGAAACTTTAAGTTATATAACCGATTAATATCCAATTTATCGTCAAAAGAAAAGGCAATGTTAGTTGAATTTGTGAAAGATACGGAGGAAATCAACAAATGGATTGAAGAAAAAGTCAAAGATATACAAGTTGTTGAAGATTCAATTGAAAATAATGTTAATCACAATTTCAACTAAGTATAGGGGGTTTATGTATTTCTGTTAGAGTTAGATTGTCTGTTTTCATGTAGTTCTCGAAAATGGAACCCGAACGGTCTTTCCCTAGCAGACCCTAAAGAACTAGTCTTCTCCCCCCATTCTGAATTTTTATTTTTTTTTAGGAAATGAAGACTGCCTGTGAACTAAACCATGGTCTAATGCTACACGCTTTGATCACTAAACGTAATAATGACACACTTCCGAGTGAAATAGTATCAGTAATCAGAGAAAGATTGGACGGAGTTAGAAAAGAATCCAGATGCGAAGATAATAAGTTACAATTTGGTAAAGGAAAATCAAAATCCGCAGCGAAAAGAAGAGCACGACACCTAGAAAGATGTCACAAATGCGGAAAATGGTCACATAGAGGTAAATGTTCAAATAATCAAACCTATTCAAACACCGAATTTGTTACTTTATGCAGAGACGGACCGTTCATATGTTTAGAAGAAAAAACACTGAATGCTCGAGGTTACGCCTATGTAGCCATGGAAAACCAATTAAACCGACTATCTTATGAATGGGATAGATCATATAACTAAGAAATCTATTTTACAGGTATGTTTGTACAGTTTTTATTTTTTTTTTATTTTTAACCTTTTGATAATAAACGCTAATTTGTTCGCTATAAAGTATTAAATTGGTATTGAATAAAATTAGGTTTGGCGACTGAAATTATTGATATCATTCAAAAATTTATTACATCACTGCGAAATTTAACGTTTATTCTTAAGGTATAAATATCTTTAATCAATCAACCCAAAATATTTCAAAAATTCGTCATGAGTTAAATTAGGTCTTGGAACCGAAATTACTTTACCGAAAAGAGGGGCGCATATTTTTGATAATATTTGATTGATTAAAGTGGGATAAAAAGCCAAAAAGATTTTTAATTTTATTTTTACCATGTTTTTAAAATTAATATATAAATCTTAAATTAATATTGTAAACTTTGTAAAAACAATATATTTAAAATTGTAAATATTTGAAAAATATAATATAAGTTTGGTGTGAATTTATAATATGAATTTTTAAATTAAGTTTGGTGCGAATTTTTAATTTTTAAAATATGAATTTTTAATTTTATGCAGTTCAAATTTTAAGTTTGGTGTGAATTTTTAATATTAATTTTGAATTTTATATTTAAATTGTGTGAATTTAAAAACAAAAATTTACTTTATCTCATTAAGTTAAAAATATGATTTTTAAAATTCGTCGTAAGTTGAAGACTAGGTCTTTAAACCGAAATTGCTTTACCCAAGGGAGGGACGAGAACTTTTATTATCATTATTTTTAATATTATTGAATTAAAGTATGCCAAAAACATTAAAAAAAAAAAACCCCAAAAATCTTAGCTTTTAAAACAATCGCTACAAAAAGACAAATTTTAAAATTTTGTCGAAGGACGGACTAGGACATCGATCCGAAATGACCTCGTCCTAAATAACAAGGGAAACAAAATTTTAAAATTAATTACTTAATTGTTTTAATTAGTATAAGATATTTATAAAAAAAAATTAAAAAAAAAAATACAAACTCCGCGACTCGCGGAGTTTGAAGGGTAAAAACCCCGCGACTCGCGGAGGGACCAAAACTCATAAAAAAATAAAAACGCAAAAACTGATCAGTTGCACACCACAAAAACAAATACTGCGAAAACACAGCAGCAAAAACCCGAGAAAACACCCCCAAAATCACAATTTTTAACCGTTAATCATCAAATCTTTTACTAAAATCATGTTGAGAAGGATGCTATCAAGGAATTACTCAAGAAAAACGGTAAATTTCTACACCTAAACACCATTTAATCCGAAAATTAGTGTTCTCGAGCAATTTTTTCCCCAATTTGATTTTGATGCTTTTTAGTATAATTATGCTTAAATTGCTTATGTATTATGCTTGTATAACCTAGATTGATGCTATTTAACATGATTAGAAGCCTTAAACTTCAAATTTTGAGTAATCTAGGGTTTGTGTTCTTGAGCAAATTTGGGGCTTTTTGATATAAACAGGTTATGGCCGATTTTTGTCATGAATTGTTGCTAAATTAAGTAGTGTAACATGTTTAGGTAGTTAAATGATCCAAACTTTGAGCCTAAACATGATTTTGAGAATTAAAGTGGACTTTCTCAAGTCTAAAAATTCATGAACTTGATTTTTGAGAGATAATGCCATTTGAAACTTGTTTAATTGCTAGTGATAATTATTTTGACATGTTATTTGAGTTGAATGCTTATGAACTTGGCGAACATTTTCGTATATGCTTATTTGAAAAAGTGTAGATTTGATAAAAATATGAAAATGAGCTTAAGTTTGATATAAATTGATCATGTCATTGTAATTATTTTGATTGATGATTTTGCTGACACTAATGCATATTTGGATGCACAAAAATTGTGTTTGATGTGTTTTGCAGACTGAAAGGGGTGAATCTTCATCCCAAGCTCGCAATGCTCCTGCTGAGAATGCGGAACAACAGGAGGTGGATAACTACTACAAACAAGATATACCTCATCCAGTCATGACATTTTCTGATATGCACTTGGAAGATTTGCACTCGAACCTGAGATTTGACAGACTTTGGATAGATTATCCAAAATACCAAAGGGGTTTGCATACTCTTCATTCTAAAGTTGTTGAGGTACCTAGGGTCATAGAATGGGGACCATTAGAAGCTGTAGAATTGTCCGGGCCAATTAGAGAATTACTTGCACAGAGGTATGGTAATTCTACTTTTAACGACTGGGTACGTTTATTCACCATGCGTAGACCTGTATATAAAGTATGGTGTGAAGAATTGTTGTGTAGTATAGAGTTAAATGATCGGGTAGCTAGTTTAACCGATCGATCTTTTATTAGATTTTTGTTAGGAGGTTCGATGCGCCACATGTCTTTACTAGACATGGCTCAGGCTTTACGTATATATACGCCTGAGGAGTTAGCATCTGCCGATTGTAGAGGGTTGATACTAAATGGTAGAAAGATAGATGAAAATTTTGATACACATGGTGTATGGAGTCAAATGACAAGCCATCACCGATTCAAAGGGGGAAATTACTCTTATTTGGATATAGATAGAGCTGAATTAAGAGTAATTCATAGGTTTTTAGCTAATTCAATTACACAAAGAGGTAAGAACAAGGAAAAGGTAAATGAACAGGATTTGTTTTACCATATGTGTATTCGAGACCCACAAAGCGCTGTAAGTATACCTTATTGTGTGGGTTATTATTTATCAGCTATGGTTAGGGGGATGAGACCGCATAGCATAATAGGAGGTGGTATATTTATTACTTTGATTGCTGAATATCTCGGTGTGGATATAAGTCGGGGGGGATTATTAGTCGAAGAACCAGAACCCCGCGATACAATAGGTTTAAATGTATACCATGGTGCGAAAGTTTTGAAGAGGCGAAATAACGCCGCAGTACAATACCATGGTAGACATCCACAGGTTGAGAGAAACCAACAGCAAGGTAATGTAGGAGGGGGAAATGAAATGCAAGAAATGCAAAGGTTTATAGCTTCACAGGAGTACGAAAATGCTAGACAGAGAGCATTTGAAGATTGGCAAGTTCATCAAAACCAAATCATAGCTTATTGCCAACATATAGGTAGAAACTATATTCCTACTCCAAAGCCCATATTCCCTCCCTGGTCTATAGAGATTCAACCACCGTATCCTACGTATAACCCAGCCGAAGCATTTTATAGCACCTATGGTTATGCATGGAACCCCTATTGGTATCAGTATCATCCCTAGTCTACTTAGTTTTATTTATTTTGTAATTTGTAATGTTGATACGTTTAATACTTATGTTAATATTGTAATAGTTGTTATAATTTTCTAACTTTTATTCTTAGATTTTAATAATTTTTGAATGTGGGGTAATATACCAAACTTCAAAAATATGTATATATGTTTGCAGTTTATCTTATGCACACAACAGGGTAAAACAACGCATTTTCAAAGACTGGCATTAAGTTCAGCAAAAGCAACTAATTTTGACGACAAGATGCAAAATATATGTGAAATAACAACAAGACGGAATGAACAAATGATATGCACCATTTATCATTCAGCAAACAAACGCCAATATATTTGGAAACTTTGGTAAAATTTAATCATTTTCACACAAATCACCCTCAATAATTTAAATTGTTACTGATTTCTTGCAAATGAGGGCATTGCAAGATCTTAAGTGTGGGAAGGGGTTAAATTCTTTCGAATTTTAAAATTTTTACTTTATACACTTGGTTACCATTAAAAATACTAGTAAAGTAGTAGTTGTATTAGAATCTAGTGCTCTCTGATAATAAAGAACAGCCCTAGTCTTATATACTGTGACACCGCTGATATTTATTTTTTTCTATTTTTTTTATTTTTTTAATACGTGGCGGAAACATAATATTAATTTAATACGATATCCACATTAACTATTGTTAATACAACCTGTGTCACGTGTCATTACAAAATACTTGTTTATACAGAGAAGACATATTTACAAAAAGATTATTGTTTTCATAAAGCAAGACAACATCAGAGTTGACTCCTTTCAAATATAACATCTTCATGCCCGTCTTCTCCCCAAAAGTATAAACTACAAAAGCTAATAACCTGCAGGGAGGAGAGGGAGGGGAATTAGCACGAAGCTAAGTGAGTACGACTAACTACAGGCCATATCATACATAAGTGTTATACTAATCATGTCACATAGTCTAACACACAAACATCACCCAGTAGTGCAGTCTACAGAGACTCCGGCGGTTCAGCCAAACCATTAACCTCCAGTTGATCGGGCTGGGGTTTACCGGAAGTTCCTCCTACATACCGTGCTGCATAAATCATCCACACGCGATGTACGCGTCATTCAAACATATACTACACGGATGCAAATAGGCTACCACATGAGGAACCCAACCCGCAGGTTGATCTCTTCTATCGAATTAGGCTACCACAAGATAGGGACGCACTGGGCTCCAGCAGACAAGCATCAACTAACATGCAGTCATCACAAGGTACTAACTAATCACAATAATAAGTATATCTAACAAGCATGGCAATCATAATATAACATGCTACAATATACTATATTCTCCAGTTAGTCCCACTCACCAAATACCAGCAAACGAGAAGGTATTCAGCTATCTAATCACTGAACCTTCTCTTTCTCCTTTTCTCCTGAGAAAACATATACACAAGTTAGTTTCTGTCCGTTAACACCAAATAACACAATATAAAAATTTTTGTCAGAAAAACTGTCCGCTAAAATTTTTCTCCTTAACACTTGTGCACTTTCAAAATTTACATCAAAATTATCAAAATACAAACGGGCAGCATAACGGCTAAAACTCAACACTTTGGTAAAATATTCTGCCCTGGACACTCAGTCGGTCGACTGACTCTTACAGTCGGTCGACTGTCGACACAATCGATCGACTGACATTCCCAGTCGGCCGATTCATTTGGTATATCCACAATCGGCCGAAAGTCAATACTCAGTCGGTCGGTTGTCCATCAATCGGTCGGTTCACTATGTCGGTCGGTCGACTGTCGACTGACAGTCGGCCGACTGTGTTCATCTTTTTCAGAAACTGAACATAGGCTACGGACTTCAAGCTAAATTCACCAAAACTCGATCTAGAGCTCGTTTTCGACATCAAAACTTACCACAACTCAATTACTACATGTTATAGACTATAAACCCACAACAATTTGACCATAACAACACTTAAATCACTTGTTTTGACACAAATTCAAGCTTTTGAACAAATACACTTAAAAACACCATTTTAACACCAAATTGATCATGAAAGCTCATGATTCATACCTTAAAAGAATCAGTAGAGTGTAAAGAACGTGATTCCAAGACCAATTCGAGCTCAAGATCAACAATGGGGAATTAGGGTTTTGGTAGTTGGAGAAGATGAAGAACGGGGTGGTTTGGGAAAATTATGGAAAATGCAAGAAAGGGATAGACACAAGTCTATTATTTGGGATTAAATCCCATACTGTGTGACACACGGGTATTTATCAGTTATCTAATATCTTTCGTACATCATTTGGTAACCCAAAAGAAGTCCAAATTAAATAAACAAACCTTTTCTGTGACCCTTGTCACAAACTGGTCCTAACCACATTATTATTTAATAATAAATATTAAATAAAAATAAAAGCACATAGTAACACAATACTAACTTAAGGGCACATTAGTAATCTTACATCTAGGCCCGAATGAGGATGTTACAAATCTACCCCCCTTAAGAAGATTCCGACCTCGGAATCTGGTCAAGGTCAAACAACTGGGGATAGCGCGCCCTCATTAACTCCTCGGTTTCCCAGGTCAAGTTGGAACCTAAACTATGTCGCCATTCCACTAACACCATTGGAATCTGTTTCTTTCTTAACTTGGTGACCTTCTTGTCCACTATACGAATTGGCTCTTCTACTAACTTCTTAGTCAAATCAACTTTCAAGTCTTTCAATGGAAGAATCTGACTTTCATCGTCTACTTTACACTTTCTTAAATAACACACATTGAACGTGTTGTGAATTCCTGCTAACTCTGAAGGAAGATCTAAGACTACCGTTTGATCGTTCAAAATCTCTATGATCGGAAATGGCCCAATATACCTCGGAGCTAGTTTACCACGTTTGCCAAATCTGATCACCCCTTTCCACGGTGATACCTTCAAGTATACACGATCACCTACATGAAATGTTACCAGACGTCTGCGCGGATCAGCATACATCTTTTGTCGATCTCTAGCTGCCTTTAATTTCTCACGTGCAATTTCAACTTTTTCTGCAGTTATCTGAACAATCTCGGGACCTGCAAATTGTTTCTCACCTGCTTCTAACCAACACGTAGGAGTTCTGCATTTTCGACCATACAACATTTCATACGGTGGCATTCCGATACTCGAATGATATGAATTGTTGTAAGCAAACTCTATCAATGGAAGATGCGAATCCCAAGAACCACCATACTCTAAGACACATGCTCTCAACATGTATTCTAACGTTTGAATCGTTCATTCACTCTGACCATCTGTTTGTGGATGATATGATGTACTAAGATTCACACGCGTACCCAGATTCTGTTGTAAACTGTTCCAGAAGTTAGATACAAACCTAGTATCCCTGTCGAAAACTATTGACAACGGTACACCATGTCAACTAACGATTTATTTCAAGTACAACTCTGCCAAATCACTCAACGAAGCTGTTTCACGAGTAGCTAAAAAGTGAGCACTCTTTGTTAAACGATCCACAATCACCCAGATCATGTCGTGTCCTTTCTGGGTTCGGGGTAACTTGGTTACAAAATCCATCGTTATATGATCCCACTTCCACTGAGGAATCTCTAACTGTCTTAGAGATCTATACGGTTTTTGATGTTCTGCCTTAACTTGCGCACAAATATGACATTTTTCGACAAAATTTGCAACATCTGTCTTCATTGTCGGCCACCAATACAATGTTTTCAAGTCTCTATACATCTTTGTACTACCTGGATGCACTGATAATCTCGATTTATGCGCTTCAGTAAGGATTAAATCTCTCAAATCTCCAAGCATAGGCACCCAAATTCGGTCTTTATAGGTCTTTAATCCTCTAGAGTCATTGCATAGGTCAAATTTTCTTTTAGTCACTTGTTCAGTCTTTAGATTTTCATCATTCAAAGCTACTAACTGTACGGTTTTCAATCGATCAATCAAGTCTGAAACTATCTCAATTCTCATAAATCTAACATTTTCGACTGTTTTCTTGCGACTCAGAGCATCTGCGACCACATTTGCTTTACCCGGATGGTATTTAATCTCACAGTCATAGTCTTTAATCAATTCTAAACATCGACGTTGACGCATATTTAATTCTTTCTGCGAAAAGATATATTGAAGACTCTTATGATCTGTATAGATTTCACAATGTGTACCATACAAATAATGTCTCCAAAGCTTCAAAGCAAACACAACTGCAGTTAACTCTAAATCGTGAGTAGGGTAGTTTCGTTCATGATTCTTCAACTGTCGTGAAGCATATGCTATAACCTTATTTCTCTACATCAAAACACAACTCAGACCTGCACGTGACGCATCGCAGTAAACCACAAAAATCTTCTGTTCCCTCTGGTAAAGCTAAAACCGGCGCTTGACATAACAACTGCTTAAGGGTCTGAAAAGCCTTTTCTTGTTCATCAGTCCATCGAAAGGCTACATCTTTTCTGGTTAACTTATTTAATGGACCTGCTATTTTAGAAAAGTCTTTGATAAACCGGCGGTAATAACCTGCTAAACCCAGAAAACTTTTAATTTCTGTTGGCGTTTTCGGCGAGTTCCAGTTCATTACAGCTTCTATCTTAGACTGATCTACTTTAATACCCTGTTGACAAATCACATGACCCAGAAAATGTACTTCCCGCAACCAAAATTCACACTTAGAAAACTTACCGTACAACTGTTCCTGTTTCAAAAGTTATAACACCAATCTCAGATGTGTAGCATGATCTTTCTCGGTTTTTGTATATATCAAGATATCATCTATGAAGACAATCACAAACTTGTCAAGATATTGACGACACACCCTGTTCATGAGATCCATAAACACTGCTGGCGCGTTGGTTAACCCGAATGGCATAACTAAAAACTCATAATGACCATATCTAGTTCTAAACGCTGTTTTCGGTATGTCGGTCTCTGCAACACGTACCTGATGATACCCTGAACGTAAATCAATATTTGAAAAGTAAGAAGCACCCTGTATCTGATCGAATAAATCATCTATTCTTGGTAGCGGATACTTATTCTTTATTGTTCTCTTGTTCAAATCGCGGTAATCTATACACATTCGAAGCGACCCATCTTTCTTTTTCACAAACAAAACAGGAGCACCCCACGGTGAAGAACTTGGTCGGATAAACCCCTTATCTAACAGTTCCTGAATCTGAGACATCATTTCTCAGATTTCTGACGGAGCTAATCTGTAAGGAGCTTTTGCCATTGGCGTAGCACCTGGAACCAAATCAATTTTATACTCTACTTCACGTACTGGAGGTAATCCTGGTAAATCATCTGGAAATACTTCTGGAAATTCTGACACAACGGGAATATCGGTCACCTGCTTCTTCTCTTTCTTAACATCAATCACGTAGGCTAAGAATGAATCACACCCTTTCGTTATTGCCTTCTGAGCTTTCATTAGGGAAACCATAGGGAAGTTAAATCCACTGCGCTCTCCCCTAGCTATCACTCGAGATCCGTCGGCCAAACGGAAAGAAATCATCTTCTTATAACACTTAATATTAGCCCTATTAGCTCTTAACCAATTCATACCTATGACTACATCAAAGCTAGGTATAGACATCAACAAACAGGTTAAAGGGAAGGAATGGCCGTCAATTTCGATGGTAATTCCAGACACAAATGATGTGCATGGAACCATTTTACCATCAGCTACTTCTATTCCCAAAGGCTCATCTAACATCCTAACAGACAACTTCAACTTATCACAGAAGCCTAAGGACATAAAAGATCAATTCGCTCCAGAATCAAATAACACACGAGCTGGCAAGGAATTAACCAAGAACATACCGGTAATGACGTCATCGGTAGCGGTTGCAGCGTCTACCGTCATCTGAAACACCCTTGCCTCTGCGGTTGGAGGATTCTTCCTCTTCTGCCCGGCAGAAGAAGCAGAAGATCCCCCGGAAGTAACTGACCTCGCCCCTGACCCTGCCCCAGAACCGGCTCTTGACGCAGATGGACAATCCGCCGATCTATGACCTTCCTTATGGCAACTCCAACAAACATTTGACTTAAAAGAACAAGCTGTTGATTCATGACCTTTCACTCCACATTTCAAACATCTTCGGGTCATTGGAGAACACGGTCTGGCATGAGTCGACTTACAAACATTACACCAATCAGGCTGACTTGAACCCGATCCGCTTATACCGGACTTAATCTTCTGTTTAAACCCACCTGACTTCTTCCCACGAAATCCTGATTGCTTACTTGATTGCTGACCAGACTGACCACCAGTTTGACTTTCTGATTTTCCCCCAAAAGATCCACTTTTTGAACTTTCTCTTTTCGCTGCCATGATATCACCTTCAGTAATCTTCACCATCTCATGAACCTGTGCCAACGTGGTTGCAAATCTCGCAACTGTTCTATATTCTGGCTTAATCACCCGCATAAAATGCTGAATCTTATCCTTTTCAGTCGGTACCCACTGTTGAACAAACCTTAACTTCGATGTAAAATCTCTGAAAACTTCATCAATCGTCATACTTTCTGTCATCTTCATACTCAGAAACTCAGTTTTCAATCTTTCCATCTCATACTCAGAACAATACTGCTCCCGAACCTTAGCAGCGAACTGTTCCCAAGTTATCTGACTGATCTGTTCTTTGGGTAAATATACAGTAATAGAATCCCACCACTCCATTGCTTCACCTTTGAGAAGCCTACTAGCACACAGTACCATAGATTCAGGCTCACAAAAACATGCTTCTAATGCTCGTTCTACTTCTCTTAACCAATTGAACGTCGCTGTAGGGTTTGTGTGACCACTGTACTCAGGAGGTTTGCAGTCCATAAACTGTTTATAGGTACACTTCCTTCTTGTCTCAGGGACTTGAAATGGGTACATCATTTGATTAGGAAAAGTCTGGTTAAACGGATATGGCATTTGATAGTTTTGATAGGTATTTTGTGGAAATTGTGACTGAGAACTGCCACCGGATTGATTATAAAAATTAGGAGGAAAGGTTGTGTTCAACGCAGTGGTATTTGGGTCCCATTGCGCCCGTTCTTGTTCTAATTCCTTAATTTTCTCCTGAGCTTCTAGTAACCGACTTTGAAGTTCTATTACTTCTTGAGAAGTTTCTTCTTCTGAAGACACATGTCCATCTTCGTCAGGGGCTCTAAAAGTACCAGTTCCAGGGACAGTGGGGCCAGTAGCGTTAGCTTCGTTATCTGCCATTACTGCACTACCACAACACTCACACCAAAGCTTAGTATAAACTCTGTTAGTACTAACAACTAACACATAACCTGTCCTAATACTCACTTAACCCATCCCCAGCATGTTATGTTTGACATGACTCTTCTAAGTTTGGGAACATGACATGTAGATCACAATGCACATGCTGCCAAACTCAGCTCTGATACCAACTTGTGACACCGCTGATTTTTTTTTTTTTTAATACGTGGCGGAAGCATAATATTAATTTAATATGATATCCACATTAACTATTGTTAATACAACCTGTGTCACGTGTCATTACAAAATACTTGTTTATACAGAGAAGACATATTTACAAAAAGATTATTGTTTTCATAAAGCAAGACAACATCAGAGTTGACTCCTGTCAAACATAACATCTTCATGCCCGTCTTCTCCCCAAAAGCATAAACTACAAAAGCTAATAACCTGCAGGGAGGAGAGGGAGGGGAATTAGCACGAAGCTAAGTGAGTACGACTAACTACAGGCCATAGCATACATAAGTGTTATACTAATCATGTCACATAGTCTAACACACAAACATCACCCAGTAGTGCAGTCTACAGAGACTCCGGCGGTTCGGCCAAACCATTAACCTCCAGTTGATCGGGCTGGGGTTTACCGGAAGTTCCTCCTACATACCGTGTGCATAAATCATCCACACGCGACGTACGCGTCATTCAAACATATACTACACGGATGCAAATAGGCTACCACATGAGGAACCCAACCCGCAGGTTGATTTCTCCTATCGAATTAGGCTACCACAAGATAGGGACGCACTGGGCTCCAGCAGACAAGCATCAACTAACATGCAGTCATCACAAGGTACTAACTAATCACAACAATAAGTATATCTAACAAGCATGGCAATCATAATATAACATGCTACAATATACTATATTCTCCAGTTAGTCCCACTCACCAAATACCAGCAAACGAGAAGGTATTCAGCTATCTAATCACTGAACCTTCTCTTTCTCCTTTTCTCCTGAGAAAACATATACACAAGTTAGTTTCTGTCCGTTAACACCAAATAACACAATATAAAAATTTTTGTCAGAAAAACTGTCCGCTAAAATTTTTCTCCTTAACACTTGTGCACTTTCAAAATTTACATCAAAATCATCAAAATACAAACGGGCAGCATAACGGCTAAAACTCAACACTTTGGTAAAATATTCTACCCTGGACACTCAGTCGGTCGACTGACTCTTACAGTCGGTCGACTGTCGACACAACCGGTCGACTGACATTCCCAGTCGGCCGATTCATTTGGTATATCCACAATCGGCCAAAAGTCGATACTCAGTCGGTCGGTTGTCCGTCAATCGGTCGGTTCACTACGTCGGTCGGTCGACTGTCGACTGACAGTCGGCCGACTGTGTTCATCTTCTTCAGAAACTGAACATAGGCTACGGACTTCAAGCTAAATTCACCAAAACTCGATCTAGAGCTCGTTTTCGACATCAAAACTTACCACAACTCAATTACTACATGTTATAGACTATAAACCCACAACAATTTGACCATAACAACACTTAAATCACTTGTTTTGACACAAATTCAAGCTTTTAAACAAATACACTTAAAAACACCATTTTAACACCAAATTGATCATGAAAGCTCATGATTCATACCTTAAAAGAATCAGTAGAGTGTAAAGAACGTGATTCCAAGACCAATTCGAGCTCAAGATCAACAATGGGGAATTAGGGTTTTGGTAGTTGGAGAAGATGAAGAACGGGGTGGTTTGGGAAAATTCTGGAAAATGCAAGAAAGGGATAGACACAAGTCTATTATTTGGGATTAAATCCCATACTGTGTGACACACGGGTATTTATCAGTTATCTGATATCTTTCGTACATCATTTGGTAACCCAAACGAAGTCCAAATTAAATAAACAAACCTGTTCTGTGACCCTTGTCACAAACTGGTCCTAACCACATTATTATTTAATAATAAATATTAAATAAAAATAAAAGCACATAGTAACACAATACTAACTTAAGGGCACATTAGTAATCTTACATCTAGGCCCGAATGAGGATGTTACATATACTGACTACCCAATTCTAGTAAAATTTTTCAAAATTTTCAACTAAATGAACTCAAAATCATGTTTATACATATTTATGAACGATAAAACTAGGTGTTAACACCGAAATTATTGTTACCTCGAAAAGGACATAAATTGAGAAACAAACCAAAATGTTAAAATTCATTTAAAATGGAATATAGGACAATAAAAAGGAAAATAAAAGCCAAGTGTGGGAAAATTCTCCAAGATTATTCAAAACATATGTCACATATTTTTTGTACAAATAACTAAAAATACTTTTGCTTTGGACTAAACTAAACTGTTTTACCCGATGAAAGAAAAGAAGAGATGGATCTATACGATGAATCAATTCCATCATTAAAAGGATGTAAAGTCTTCCGAAAAAGAAACGCGCTTCTTGATTTAGGTCAGGAAGTTGTCGTCCAGACCAGCTGTAGGTTGACAAAAAACCTAGAAAATTCATCACTAAAATCGGCAGGAAATCCACGGACCTCAGCATTAAACAGGGTCGCCAAGTGGTCAGATTTATCCTAACCATGAGAAGGATTTATCTCGTACAATGGGGGGGCACCATGCAAATTAGCTGGATAAGACTAATGAATCAGATCCCCAGAAAGGATAATCTCCTTAAAAGATCAAAAATCAGCTTTTAAGCCTGATATTACTCAATCCTTGAGATTGACCTTAAAGATTGAGAATTACAAACTCATGGAATTCAATGATATCTAAACTCGAGCCTGAACGAGAAAATATTTTGATCAAAATTACAAACAGATTTGTTTTCTAAAAACCCATTTTCAATGCGTTCATTACCATTGAATGTAAAATCCTAGGAATTCACCTGAAATTCATTAGGTCACCTGAACCAAATCGGGTGTCAACCGTAAGAACGGTGGTTGCATAGTGGTCAAAGACAGGACCTTGTGCCAAACCTACAAATTATAAGGGTGAGCTTTGCTATTGCTCCTACCAAGGATAGTAATTGCGTCTGACACGTTATAGACCATAATTAAAAGCATGTCAAGGAACATTGCCTTAACAGTTACTTGTTCAACGCTTTCCTTTACAACCGGACGGTATTTTACCGAAAGGTAATATACGGGACAAGTAAACTGGACGTGTTGCTTTCCTAATACAAGGTTAGCAAGTGGGTGACACAAAACCGCAAGTTTTGAGCTAAAATTTTCAAATCTAAAACCCACCAAGCCCACAAAAATATTTTGCAAACACCGGTGAAGGGTTATTCCGGAAAACTTATCTAGGGTAAAAACTAGATTTAATTTTCAAAAGATCAAATGTTTTCATAAAGATCCAATTTCCTTAATGGATCTAAATTTTTATAGTCATGTGGGACTGTAAACCATATCGTTACTACCATTGTTTATACCGCCGTATAGAAATCACTGATGTACAAAGTGTGAAGAATAAAAAAGTGATTCTAGTATTTCAAGACGATATTGCTTGAGGACAAACAACGCTCAAGTGTGGGAATATTTGATAATGCTAAAAAGAACATATATTTCATAGCATTATTCCTCAAGAAAGACAAGCTTTTAGTTGCAATTGTTCTATTTACAAATGATATTCGTTTAAATAATAAAAGGTGAAGACAAAAGACAGATTCGACGAATTGAAGATGCAAACGACCAAAAAGCTCAAAAGTACAAAAGACAATCAAAGAGGTTCCAATTATTGATAAGAAACGTCTCGAAATTACAAGAGTACAAGATTCAAAACGCAAAGTACAAGATATAAAATAGTACGCAAGGACGTTCGAAAATTCAGAACTGGGACCAGAGTCAACTCTCAACGCTCGACGCAACGGACTAAAAATTACAAGTTAACTATGTATATAAATATAATATAATATATAATTAATTATATAAATTATATATATATTATATTATATAATAAACCGTCGGCAGACTAAGATCCAATTTGGAGTGAGCTGGAATTTCAAACTCCGCGACTCGCGGAGTTTGAAGAGCAAAAATGCCGCGAGTCGCGGAGCCCCAAAAACTGAAACTCCCTATAAAAGCAAACGAATTCTGATCGCAAAAATATATAATATATATCCATCTCTCTATCTATATACGTAATATTTATATTTATAATTTATATTTTAATTTTAATTTTAATTTTAATCCTAATAATAAGGGTATGTTAGCGAATGTTGTAAGGGTGTAAGTCGAAATTCTGTCCGTGTAACGCTACGCTATTTTTAATCATTGTAAGTTATGTTCAACCTTTTTAATTTAATGTCTCGTAGCTAAGTTATTATTATGCTTATTTATACCGAAGTAATCATGATGTTGGGCTAATTACTAAAATTGGGTAATTGGGCTTTGTACCATAATTGGGGTTTGGATAAAAGAACGACACTTGTGGAAATTAGACTATGGGCTATTAATGGGTTTTATATTAACTAAAAAATACCTTGTTAATTTAATATACAAACTTATAATTCGACGTATTTATATATAACCACATACGCTTGACTGGGTACGGTGGGCGGGATATCTATAAATACCAATAATTATTCATTTTACCGGATACGGAACTGGATTAATAGTTAATAGACTTGTTGAAACAGGGGTGAATTACATTCAAGGGTAATTGGTGTAATTGTTAACAAAGTAGTAAAACCTTGGTTTACACGCAGTCGATAACCTGGTGTATTCATTAAACAAAGTATTAAAACCTTGTTACAATTCGAATCCCCAATTAGTTGGAATATTTGACTTCGGGAATAAGAATAATTTGACGAAGGCTTTCGCTCTTTATATTTATGACTGATGGACTATTATGGACAAATCCGTATGGACATATTAAATAATCCAGGACAAAGGACAATTAACCCATGAGCATAAAACTAAAATCAACACGTCAAACATCATGATTACGGAAGTTTAAATAAGCATAATTCTTTTATTTCATATTTTATTTCCTTTATTTTATATTTAATTGCACTTCTAATTATAGCACTTTTATTTATTGTTATTATATTTAATTGCACTTTTAAAATTATCGTACTTTTTAATTATCGCAAGTTTATTTTATCGCACTTTTATTATTCGCAATTTCATTATCGTTATTTACTTTACGCTTTAAATTAAGTCTTGTATTTATTTATTATTTTACATTTGGTTTTAACTTCGACTAAAGTTTTAAAATCGACAAACCGGTCATTAAACGGTAAAAACCCCCCTTTATAATAATAATATTACTTATATATATATTTGTATTTTTATAAAAGTAAACTAATATAGCGTTAAGCTTTGTTTAAAGATTTTCCCTGTGGAAGGAATCGGACTTACTAAAAACTACACTACTGTACGATTAGGTACACTGCCTATAAGTGTTGTAGCAAGGTTTAAGTATATCCATTCTCTAAATAAATAAATATCTTGTGTAAAATTGTATCGTATTTAATAGTATTTCTGTTATAAATTAATAGTATTTTATACCCCTTAGCTTTAACTATCAGTAGGAATAGCTTCACCTAAAATTACACGCATTTCAGGTGGTTTAAGTGTAATACCACTTCTTGTGGTAATGGCTTTAGCTGTTTCATTTCGGGGGTTAGCATTTGTATCACTAGGTAAACTTCCCGGTTTTCTTTCACCTATCAACCTTGCTAGGTTACTCACTTCTTGTTCCAGATTTTGAATAGAAGCTTGTTGATTTCTAAATGCTTGAGCATTTTGTTCATTGGTTTGTTTCTGAGATGTGAAAAACTGCGTTTGAGATTCAACTAGCTTCGACATCATATCTTCTAAATTTGGCTTTTTATCCTTGGTTTGTGGTGGTTTATTTTGAAAAATAGGTCTTTGCTGGTTGTAAGTATTATTGGATACTTGTTGTGTAACGACCCTGGTTTTTCCTACGTTATTTATTAATAATTATTATTATTAATACGCTTGATTAAACGAATGTATGTTATTACATTTACATGTTGCTTTGATTGCCCGTACTTGAACTTTAAATGCCCGAAACGTCTTTGTGACACCCGGAACTTGCACGAATAATATTTTAAGATATTATTTACATTCATGATTAATTTTATTAATCATTTTAATTAACTAAAGCTATTAGTTAGTTACTTGGGCTTATGTTGGACTTTTAGTGGACTTACTTGTTACTTGCTTACAACTTGGGCCTTTTAGTGTTAATGGACTTGTGTAAGCCCACCCTACATTTATTAATGGACCTTTAGCCCACTCTTTCAAAGTGTAAGTATTACTTAGGACTTGTAACTAGTTGGTTTGAACATTTGGAATCTAGTCATGCCATAATCCCCATGTGTAACCACTCTTTAACCAACTTTTGAAGCTTTAACACCCTAATAACCAAAGAACTTTGTCCTCCCCCTCCCTTTTCAGCTAGCCAACGGTTTGATGGCCTTTAGGAGTGATTTTTGGCTTTCATTTTTCATTACCTCACTTGCTAGACTTCTTCCATTCAAACACACACTTGATACCTCTCAAATTTCTCTCAAACTTCCTCTTCTTTCTCTTCATACTTGTAAGCAATTTGGACTTCTTTTCTCCCTTTCTTTTCTTTACAAAACCGTGGCCTTATACCCTTTAATCATCATCATTTGTAGTTCTTTGTTGTTTAAAGATTACTTGTCTTTGATTACTTGTCATTTACTAGTTGTTATTTACTTACTTACTTGTCTTTATTTACTAAGTTACAAGATCAAACTTTCTAGTTTTGATTCTTCATCTTTATCTTGTTATAACAAGAACATCCAAGAACATAATCTATCTAGTTATGTTCTACATATTTTGTTTCAAAAGATTTAAAGTTATAATCTTTATAATTGTTACTTGTGTTCTTGTTTGTTGTATGTTACTAGAATACCACCTTCATGGTTGGTTTAGGCTTATCATTCATTTTCTTTATTTCTTATTATTAGTAGCTTACTACACATTTGAACAAGGACATGAAACCAACAAGAGCTTACACTTTGGTGCAAGTATCATGGATCCAACACTTGGTTGTGATCTTTCTTAGTGTTCATGAACTTGTTCATAAACTTACATGTAACCTTGGTTCATCAAACACTTACAACACTTGCACTTGAGTTATGATGGACAAACCTTGGTCAAAATGATGTTAACACATCAACGAGTTGTACACTTGAAGCTATACGCATCAAGGATGAGAACCATGATGAGCATCAAGCACCAAGACACCGGAACTCACCTAAAACCCACTGTTTCTGTCCAAAAGTTTCTGTTCAGCTATTTCTGGAACAGACCAGTAGACCTGGGCTGTTCTAACCTTGATTTTTAGATAGAACTTTTCGAGTAGATAACTTTTCATATAGGACTCGTCTTAATCCGAGTTACGGTTTAGGATTTATGGCCCTCCGATCGTTACCATGTCCTTTAACGTTATGCAGAAATTTCTGACCTACTCGCACTTAGACCGTCGCCACGGTCAAACCAAGACGAGTTTGCTTCTGTAAATTTTACCACACTTAAGGGACTCATAGACGGAGCCATGACCACTGGTCTCACCTTAATTCAGTAAGGGTAGAGGCCGTGGTGACTGACCGAAGTCAGCCTTTGTTTTAAACGACTTTCATAAACGAGCCTTACTTGTTACCTTTAGTTTAATGATGATTGATGATGACCCTTACGACCTTAATTACGTACTTGTAAACCTTTTGAGACGACTTATTGACTTAGTGCTATTTGACTTAGGTTGAGGACGTTTGGACCGTTACTTGCACACCACATTCCGACTACTACCTTACCATTACTACTAATCATTGTGAGTTATAGCATTCCCTTTTTACTTTAACTTATTTTGGGAACTGAGAATGCATGCGGATTTTATGTTTTACATACTAGGCACGAGTACTTAAACTTTATATATGTGTGGGTTATATAACGGCAGAAACATTCCCTTTAGCTCGGTAACGTTTAATCATTGGTTTTTGAACCGTGAACGCGAATCTTAGATATGGATCCATAGGGTTTGACATCCCCACTCGGGCTAGTAGCGCTAGCATTTAACGAGTGTTTAATACTTCGAGGTTATACGCACTTGCCAAGTGCACTTTAAGGGGGTACATTAAACGTTAAGTTAGTTACCGGGTGCCCACGGTTAAGCATATACTTTTACATACTTTTGAAACGCTCGTTGTAGCACTGAAATCTCGTGGCCTACTTACATTACTGTTATACTTAAACTATAGCTCACCAACCTTTGTGTTGACCTTTTTAAGCATGTATTTTCTCAGGTGCTTGATGTCGCTTCCGCTATCTTACTAGTCGTGCTGTAGAACCCGCTGCCTTGAGTTGTTATCGCATGACTACTTATGTTGCATTCAAACTTTTTACTTATGAACTCATGTTATGTAACGACCATTATGGTCACGTACACTTATTTAATGCTTCTACTTAGCGAAGCATACTTTTGATTTGTAAAACAATTGACGTATGTTATGACGTCACTTTTATTTATGAATGTAAACTCTGTTTTGAAAACGCATATAGTACTTAACCTTGTAATGATCCTGTTGTTGATGGTCCGTACATGATGATTTAGTACGGGGCGTCACATTTGGTATCAGAGCATTGGTTGTAGGGAATTAGGATGCATTAGTGAGTCTAAGACCGACCCGAGTAGGATTCACTAATAGGACTAATCTACAACTTGTTAGTTTACTTGTTTCCGCTGAACTTACTGCATGCTGCTGCTTACTGTTACTGCTATATGCCGTATGCTACTGCGTGATTTCACTACTACATGCTATTACTTGCTTTCGATTGCATGCTAGTTTCGTACGATTACTGATATTGCCATGCTACTTATTGTTATACATGATTTAAACTGTTGGCCTATTATTTGCTTGCTTTATGACATACTGACATGGAAAATTTATTTTTCCTTGTTCAGATGTCGGACGTTCCACCTACTGATATCCCGAGCGGCTCAGGCCCCGTTGTTCCACCCACGGCTGCACCTGTTGCTGCTGCTGCTGCTGCTGCTGACATTCCGGCCCCGACACCCACTGGCGACCCCGGCGCCTCTAGTTCTGGAGCTAGCTCTAGTGTGCCTATCCCGGCGTCTTCTTCCAGACCCCTGAGGCAACTGGCTCGCATTGGTGGCATGGAGATCCCCGCGGAGTTCGGGGAAGGTCCCTTCCGCAATCACTGGGGCACACCTTGCCGACGCACTGCCGACGGCCGCTTAGCCGTGATTACGCCAGGCCGACACCGACAGATGTTGGCCGCTTTCGGATATGTTGAGCCACCCGCGCCACCACCGCATGATTCAGACGACGGTTCTTCCACCGATGCTTCTTCAGACGACACCTCATCTAACGACTCCAGTGATGAGGAGGATCCCGCTGACCGACCGATTCAGGCACCTTCTACCCCGCCGAAGAAGCGGTATCGCTTCGCTGGCATAATTCCTGGTCGTACTATCACTGACGCTTATGGTCGGCGTCGTAGGATCACTGCTCGTAAACGGCTGGTGCCGTACCCCGCCGACCCACTGATATTACCGTCTCCACCCAGAGCCGGACCATCCACTTCAGCACCACCGGCTCCACCTGCACCGCCAGCACCACCTGCCCCACCATCTTCCTCTAATGAGGAAATGAGGCGGGAGATTGAGATTCTCCAGACTCGAGTTACTGAGCTCGAGGAGCAGATGACTCATGTTTTGGACATCTTGTACCCACCATCGCCGTAGGACTTTGTACTAGATTCTGTATTGTAATCTCTTTTGTAATTTCATATTTCACTTATGTAATGCACGAACTTATTGTAATGTATGAACTTATTATCATTAATGAATGGAATTTGTGTTGTTTCTTTGTGCGCAAGTGTTCTATTTACGTTATCATATCATGGTTTTGTGGTACTTATATATGCTTGCATTACTTAATCAACATGTGTTGTGCTGTTTTCATGTTGGTTGTTATATACTATACTATTATTATTTGCATAATGGATTTTGACTTGAGTCAAAATGTTTGTATAGAACATCATGGCCAACGGGAGATCTATCCCCACCGCGGCACAAATTGAGGAAATGATTAACGAGCGAGTCGCTGCTGCACTAGCTGAAAGACCACCCCAAGTTCCACCACCACCGCCTGTCAATCCACCTGTCGTCCGAGATGGGTGTACTTACAAGGAATTCCAAAACTGCAAGCCACACTACTTCAGTGGCACTGAGGGACCCGTCGGTCTCACCAGATGGTTCGAAAAGTTGGAATCGGTATTCAGGGTTAGCAATTGTTCTGAGGCTAACAAAACGAAATTTGCATCTTGCACGCTGTCTGATGGCGCGCTCACATGGTGGAATACCATGGCCCAAGCGAAAGGAATTGATGAGGCGTATGCTACGCCTTGGGAAGAATTTAAATGTGCTATGATCGAGGAATACTGTCCGAGAACCGAGATTCAAAAGATGGAAATCGAATTTATGCAATTGAAGACCGTAGGGAACGACCTTAACAACTACAACCGTAGGTTTTTGGAATTGGCTCTTATGTGTCCAACCATGGTCACCCCCGAATTTAAGCGTTTGGAGAAATACTTCTCGGGACTTCCTAAGTCCATCAAGGGTAATGTTACCTCATCCAAGCCACCAAGTGTTCCCGAAGCAATGCGCATGGCGCATACTCTCTTGAATCAAATCATCCTTGACGAGCCGGAGAAGGCTAAGTTCGAAACTGTTAGTGGCGAAAAGAGGAAATGGGACAACAACCACAACAACAACAGGGGTAGGAACTATGATCAAAACCCGGCAAAGCGACAAGAAGGGTTTAGGCAAAACAACAACATGCACAACAACAACACCAACCCCAACAACAACAACCGCACCAATCCGAACTACAAAGGAACCCTACCACAATGCAATAGGTGCTACAAGCACCACACTGGGTATTGCAATGTTATCTGTGAGAAGTGCCAACGATCTGGACATGTTGGCAATGATTGCAAGGTTACCACTTTGAATGTGAAGCCAAACCACAACAACAATGGGCCTAAGAAGTGTTATGAATGTGGAAAGACGGGCCATTTCAGAAACGAGTGTCCTAACAAGCGTAAGGATGGCGGACCACCACGTGCTAGAGCCTTCAATGTTAATGCAAGGGACGCTCGCGACAACCCCGACTTGGTGACAGGTATATTCAAGATCAACAATCTTTTAGCTTCTGTCCTATTTGATACTAGTGCCGATAGGAGCTATGTGTGTAGACATTTTTGTGATAAGTTAGATTGGTCGTTAGTTCCTTTGAAGGAAAGTATGCTTGTCGAGGTAGCCAATGGAAAACTTGAAAAGGTTGACCATATTAGTCATGGAGCTATTATCAACATAGCTGGTGCAGATTTCGAAATTGATTTGATACCTATCAAACTGGGAAGTTTTGACGCAATCGTCGGTATGGATTGGTTGAGCAAGATAAAGGCCGATGTTATCTGTGGAGATAAAGCACTTCGCATACCTCAAGGAGATGGTGAACCACTGGTTATCTATGGAGAGAGATGTACCTCGAAGTTGAACCTCATTAGTTGCGTGAAAGCGCAAAAGATTATGAAGAAGGGACGCTTTGCTGTCCTAGCACATGTGAAAGCAGTAGAAACTGAGGTGAAGAACGTGAACGATGTGCGTATTGTGAACGAGTTTTCCGATGTCTTTCCCGAAGAACTGCCTGGATTACCGCCACCGAGGGCAGTAGAGTTTCAGATTGACTTAGTGCCAGGAGCTGCACCTGTAGCTCGCGCACCTTATAGACTCGCACCTTCCGAGATGCAAGAATTACAGAGTCAACTACAAGAGCTATTAGATCGAGGGTTTATCCAACCAAGCTTTTCGCCTTGGGGCGCACCTGTGTTATTTGTAAAGAAGAAGGATGGATCCTTCCGTATGTGTATCGACTACCGTGAACTCAACAAATTGACTATCAAGAATCGATATCCTCTTCCACGAATTGATGATCTTTTTGATCAACTACAAGGATCGAGCGTTTATTCAAAGATCGATTTGCGATCGGGATATCACCAGCTGAGGGTGAAGGAAAGTGACGTGATGAAAACTGCATTCAGGACCCGTTATGGTCATTATGAGTTCCTCGTGATGCCATTCGGTTTGACAAATGCCCCTGCCGTGTTCATGGATCTCATGAATCGTGTCTGCAAGCCTTACTTGGATAAGTTTGTTATCGTCTTCATAGATGATATCCTCATCTACTCTAAGAGCGAAGAAGAACATGAGCAACACCTTCGACTAGTGCTTGAACTCTTAAGACAAGAGCAACTTTACGCCAAATTCTCCAAGTGCGAATTTTGGTTGAAGGAAGTACAGTTTTTGGGTCATGTTGTGAGCGACCAGGGTATCAAAGTTGATCCCGCCAAGATTGAAGCCATCAGCAAGTGGGAGACCCCCACTACTCCAACGCATATTCGCCAGTTTCTAGGTCTCGCCGGTTATTATCGAAGGTTTATCGAAGGATTTTCTCTGATTGCGCGTCCTTTGACCGCACTGACTCACAAGGGCAAGAAGTTCATTTGGGAACCCACACACGAATCAGCATTCCAAACTTTGAAGAAGAAGTTAACCTCCGCACCTATCCTATCACTTCCTGAAGGCAGTGACGACTTTGTTGTTTATTGCGATGCGTCGAAGAGTGGTTTTGGTTGTGTACTGATGCAACGATCAAAGGTTATTGCCTATGCCTCCCGCCAATTGAAGATTCACGAGCGGAACTACACAACACATGATCTTGAACTTGGAGCCGTTGTCTTTGCACTCAAATTGTGGAGACATTATTTGTATGGAACTAAGAGCACTATCTTCACCGATCACAAGAGTCTCCAGCACATCTTCGATCAGAAGCAATTGAATATGAGACAGCGTCGATGGATCGAGACGCTCAACGACTACGATTGTGAACTCCGTTATCACCCTGGCAAGGCCAATGTTGTAGCTGACGCTTTAAGCCGAAAGGAGAGGACGGCACCTCTCCGTGTTAGGGCTCTGAACATCACCATCCATTCGAACCTCAACAACCAGATCAGAGTAGCCCAAGTTGAGGCTCTCAAGGAGGAGAACATATCTCACGAGCATTTGAACATACTTGTCTCTCGATTCGAGGTTAGAGAGTCTGGACTCTGATGTTATGCCGGAAGAATTTGGGTACCTTACTATGGAGATCTACGAAGCCTGATACTTGATGAAGCACACAAATCGAGATATTCGATTCACCCTGGTGCAGGTAAGATGTACCACGACCTTAAAGAACAGTATTGGTGGCCGAATCTTAAGAAGGACGTTGCGACTTATGTTGGCAAGTGTTTGACTTGCTCGAAGGTTAAAGCCGAGCATCAGAGACCTTCTGGGTTACTTCAACAGCCGGAAATCCCACAATGGAAGTGGGAAAGGATCACAATGGATTTCATTACTAAGCTGCCGAAGACGGTGGGCGGATGCGATACTATTTGGGTTATTGTTGACCGCCTCACCAAATCTGCACACTTCCTAGCGATGAAGGAAACTGATACAATGGAAAGACTTGCTCAGCTGTACATCAAAGAGGTTGTATCTCGTCATGGTGTACCTTTATCAATCATCTCCGATCGCGATCCCCGTTTTGCTTCCAGATTTTGGCGTTCTTTGCAAGAAGCCATGGGAACTCGTCTTGACATGAGTACTGCTTATCATCCTCAGACTGACGGACAAAGTGAACGAACGATTCAGACCTTGGAGGACATGCTGCGTGCATGTGTCATTGATTTTGGAAAGGCCTGGGAAAGGCATTTGCCACTCGCCGAATTCTCGTACAACAACAGTTATCACTCAAGCATTAATGCTGCACCTTTTGAAGCACTGTATGGTCGTAAGTGCCGATCTCCTATTTGTTGGGCCGAAGTAGGAGAAAAGCAAATCACCGGACCCGAGGTAGTTCACGAAACCACGGAGAAGATTGCTCAGATTCAAGCTAGACTTAAGACTGCCCGTGATCGCCAAAAGAGTTATGCCGATCTTAAACGTAAGGACTTTGAATTTAATGTTGGTGATCGTGTAATGTTGAAGGTTGCACCTTGGAAAGGTGTGATCCGTTTTGGAAAACGTGGAAAGTTGAACCCACGATACATTGGTCCTTTCGAGATCTTGGAACGTGTTGGACCAGTTGCTTACCGTTTGGATCTACCAGCACAATTGAGCTCAGTTCATCCTACCTTCCATGTGTCAAACTTGAAGAAGTGTCTTGCTGCACCCGAACTCATCATACCATTGGAAGAACTTACTATTGATGACAAACTCCACTTTGTGGAGGAACCTGTTGAGATTATGGATCGTGAGATCAAAACTTTGAAACGCAACAAGATTCCGATTGTACGAGTACGATGGAATGCCAAACGAGGACCTGAGTTTACTTGGGAACGAGAGGATCAAATGATGCGGAAGTATCCTCATCTTTTCCCGACTCCTCCATCTACTTCAGCTTGAATTTCGGGACGAAATTTTCTTTAACAGGTGGGTAATGTAACGACCCTGGTTTTTCCTACGTTATTTATTAATAATTATTATTATTAATACGCTTGATTAAACGAATGTATGTTATTACATTTACATGTTGCTTTGATTGCCCGTACTTGAACTTTAAATGCCCGAAACGTCTTTGTGACACCCGGAACTTGCACGAATAATATTTTAAGATATTATTTACATTCATGATTAATTTTATTAATCATTTTAATTAACTAAAGCTATTAGTTAGTTACTTGGGCTTATGTTGGACTTTTAGTTGACTTACTTGTTACTTGCTTACAACTTGGGCCTTTTAGTGTTAATGGACTTGTGTAAGCCCACCCTACATTTATTAATGGACCTTTAGCCCACTCTTTCAAAGTGTAAGTATTACTTAGGACTTGTAACTAGTTGGTTTGAACATTTGGAATCTAGTCATGCCATAATCCCCATGTGTAACCACTCTTTAACCAACTTTTGAAGCTTTAACACCCTAATAACCAAAGAACTTTGTCCTCCCCCTCCCTTTTCAGCTAGCCAACGGTTTGATGGCCTTTAGGAGTGATTTTTGGCTTTCATTTTTCATTACCTCACTTGCTAGACTTCTTCCATTCAAACACACACTTGATACCTCTCAAATTTCTCTCAAACTTCCTCTTCTTTCTCTTCATACTTGTAAGCAATTTGGACTTCTTTTCTCCCTTTCTTTTCTTTACAAAACCGTGGCCTTATACCCTTTAATCATCATCATTTGTAGTTCTTTGTTGTTTAAAGATTACTTGTCTTTGATTACTTGTCATTTACTAGTTGTTATTTACTTACTTACTTGTCTTTATTTACTAAGTTACAAGATCAAACTTTCTAGTTTTGATTCTTCATCTTTATCTTGTTATAACAAGAACATCCAAGAACATAATCTATCTAGTTATGTTCTACATATTTTGTTTCAAAAGATTTAAAGTTATAATCTTTATAATTGTTACTTGTGTTCTTGTTTGTTGTATGTTACTAGAATACCACCTTCATGGTTGGTTTAGGCTTATCATTCATTTTCTTTATTTCTTATTATTAGTAGCTTACTACACATTTGAACAAGGACATGAAACCAACAAGAGCTTACACTTTGGTGCAAGTATCATGGATCCAACACTTGGTTGTGATCTTTCTTAGTGTTCATGAACTTGTTCATAAACTTACATGTAACCTTGGTTCATCAAACACTTACAACACTTGCACTTGAGTTATGATGGACAAACCTTGGTCAAAATGATGTTAACACATCAACGAGTTGTACACTTGAAGCTATACGCATCAAGGATGAGAACCATGATGAGCATCAAGCACCAAGACACCGGAACTCACCTAAAACCCACTGTTTCTGTCCAAAAGTTTCTGTTCAGCTATTTCTGGAACAGACCAGTAGACCTGGGCTGTTCTAACCTTGATTTTTAGATAGAACTTTTCGAGTAGATAACTTTTCATATAGGACTCGTCTTAATCCGAGTTACGGTTTAGGATTTATGGCCCTCCGATCGTTACCATGTCCTTTAACGTTATGCAGAAATTTCTGACCTACTCGCACTTAGACCGTCGCCACGGTCAAACCAAGACGAGTTTACTTCTGTAAATTTTACCACACTTAAGGGACTCATAGACGGAGCCATGACCACTGGTCTCACCTTAATTCAGTAAGGGTAGAGGCCGTGGTGACTGACCGAAGTCAGCCTTTGTTTTAAACGACTTTCATAAACGAGCCTTACTTGTTACCTTTTGTTTAATGATGATTGATGATGACCCTTACGACCTTAATTACGTACTTGTAAACCTTTTGAGACGACTTATTGACTTAGTGCTATTTGACTTAGGTTGAGGACGTTTGGACCGTTACTTGCACACCACATTCCGACTACTACCTTACCATTACTACTAATCATTGTGAGTTATAGCATTCCCTTTTTACTTTAACTTATTTTGGGAACTGAGAATGCATGCGGATTTTATGTTTTACATACTAGGCACGAGTACTTAAACTTTATATATGTGTGGGTTATATAACGGCAGAAACATTCCCTTTAGCTCGGTAACGTTTAATCATTGGTTTTTGAACCGTGAACGCGAATCTTAGATATGGATCCATAGGGTTTGACATCCCCACTCGGGCTAGTAGCGCTAGCATTTAACGAGTGTTTAATACTTCGAGGTTATACGCACTTGCCAAGTGCACTTTAAGGGGGTACATTAAACGTTAAGTTAGTTACCGGGTGCCCACGGTTAAGCATATACTTTTACATACTTTTGAAACGCTCGTTGTAGCACTGAAATCTCGTGGCCTACTTACATTACTGTTATACTTAAACTATAGCTCACCAACCTTTGTGTTGACCTTTTTAAGCATGTATTTTCTCAGGTGCTTGATGTCGCTTCCGCTATCTTACTAGTCGTGCTGTAGAACCCGCTGCCTTGAGTTGTTATCGCATGACTACTTATGTTGCATTCAAACTTTTTACTTATGAACTCATGTTATGTAACGACCATTATGGTCACGTACACTTATTTAATGCTTCTACTTAGCGAAGCATACTTTTGATTTGTAAAACAATTGACGTATGTTATGACGTCACTTTTATTTATGAATGTAAACTCTGTTTTGAAAACGCATATAGTACTTAACCTTGTAATGATCCTGTTGTTGATGGTCCGTACATGATGATTTAGTACGGGGCGTCACATGTTGATTACTAGGACCTTGTTGGTTGTTGTATGGAACATTTCGGTTATAATTCTGGTTTTGATTGTAAATTGGTCTTGGCGGTTGATAATTATTCTGATAATTATTTCCAGGCCTTTGGTTTATATATGAAACATTCTCTCTTTGTTCCATTGTTAGTTCAATACTGAGACAATCTTTTGTTAAATGTGGTCCTCCACACTGCTCACAACTAATTCGTATTGAGGATATATCCTTAGTCATCTTTTCCATTCGTCTCTCGACAGCATCTATCTTTGCAGAAATGGAATCTAAGTCATGGATAGAATCGGCTTTAGCTGCTTTAGATGATCTAACAATATCTTTTTCTTGGTGCCACTCATGTGAGTGGGAAGCAGTGTTATCAATAATTTTATAAGCATCAGTTGCGGTTTTTTTTATAATAGAACTACCAGCTGCTATATCGATGTCTTTCCTTGTAGTGATGTCGCATCCTTGGTAGAATATTTGTACTATTTAACAAGTGTCTAAAGCATGTTGCGGACATCCTCTTAATAACTTTCCAAATCTGGTTCACGCCTCATATAGAGTTTCGTTTGGCTTTTGTGTGAACGTAACAATTTCCCCTTGAAGTCTCACGGCTTTAGATGCCAGAAAGAATTGTTTAAGAAAATTTTCAACTAAAACATCCCATGTATCAATCATCCCTTCAGGTAACGATTCCAACCAATCTTTGGCTTCTCCCTTTAAAGTCCAGGGAAATAACATGTGATATATCTGTTCATCCTCCATTTCTCAGCTTTTAAATAGTGTACAGATCCTATTAAAGGTACAAAGATGTTCATTTGGATCTTCCTTCGGCGCACCACTAAATTGGCATTGATTAGTTATCATGTGTAAAATTTGTCCTTTGATTTCATAATCTGGCGCATTAATGTCAAGTTGAGTAATTGCGTGACCTTGGCCAGTGCGTTTAGCTCTCATTCGGTCTTCCATACTTAGAGGTTCCAGATTCTCCATTATTGAATTTGTTGAATCTGAATCACTAGAGGATTCTGATTTAATGGTTGGTTCCTCGACAATCTCCGTTTGAATGATTGGTGGTTTCGGAGGAAAGATTAGTGGTTCAGGATCTATGAATTGTCCCTGAATATTCTCCGGATTCTCAATTGTGAGATCGGGTTCAAAAAATGGATTATCGGGAATTTGAATTGGAGTACTTGGTCGACTGGATGACGATTCTAAAGAAAAATCAACGGCGACAATATTTGGTAGATGTCTTGATCGAGTTACAGGTGGTGAACGTATAAAAGGTGGTGAACGTTTTGCTCGGTGCATTCACTGAATATCCTATTAGTTATAAAAGATAAAAATTATATAAGTTATCAAATTAATAGACTTTTCTGCTTTTGCCCACGTTTCGAATAGCCAATAGATGCAGCACGGAGACAGAACCCTTTAAATCGGAAGCTCACAACTCAGCCACTAACAAATCCAACTATTACTACGAAGCAGAAAATTTGGATGTCTATCAATTTAACCACTTAAAATAATTTTTTGTCGAAATTTAAAGAAATTTTAGAGAAGAAATAGAAAATTCTATGTCCTAAAAAAAACTAGAGCGGCGAGAAATAAGAAAGAAAAAAGAGCGCGTCGGAAAAACGTCGAAAAATAAAAGGTCAAAAAATAATAGGCGTCGATAAATAAAAATAAGAAAGAAAAACATCGAAACTTAAAATTCTAAAAACAAAATATTAAAAGTTGAGTCTAAAGGTATTAAAGCTTAAAAGGAATTCTATATCCCAAATGGCAATAACTTAAAAAGGTACTAAAATATATAAAACGGCGTCGCAAAATTCTAAAGCACCTAAATCTTAGTCTAAAGAAAAAGCACTTAAGGGATTTTACGGCAAAGCCTAAAAATCTAGAAATAAAAATAACTATGGCAAAAACTATGAATTAAAACTAAATACGAACAAAAAGTACAAATATTACGCTAAAACAAATAAAAAGATGCAAAATATAAAAATATACTTAAAGTTGCAAAAAGTACAATTTTTATAAAAATATTATTTTTATATTATTTATTTTATAAAAGTATTAATTTTATAATTTATTAAAACTAATTAATACATAAAATACAGATTAAAACTAAAAACTAAAACAAAAACTAAATTAATTATTTAATTAACTAACCCTAATTAGGGTTTAGAATAATAATAATAATATATACTCCGTAATTAATGCAGCGGAAAGTCAAACTGTGGCTTGTCAGAAAGTGCCTTCGGGCTCATGCGATCGCATGAGCTAGGGTTTCGGGCCACACTTTGGGCTGCTACAGTACCGGGCCTCGAGTGTTTTTGTATATATTTTTTTTCAGTTTTCTGTTTTATATTAATAGAAAATATTTAAATAAAATTTATATTTTTACAAACTAAAAATAAAAATAAAGAAACTTTATAAAACTTAAATATTTAACAAACTCTTAAAAATATATAAATTTTATTTTTCTTTTTATATTTTTGAATATATTATTATTATTTTTTTTAAAAACGTATATTTTTATAAGTAAAATAAAAATCTTTTTTTATATATTTAGCGTTGCGCTTTCGGCGTTTTAGCTTTCCCCGGCAGCGGCACCAAAAATACTTGATGTTATGCGAGGGGTATATGAAATAGTATTAATTTTTACAAGAAAATACTATTAAATACGATACAATTTTACACAAGATATTTATTTATTTATAGAATGGATATACCTAAACCTTGCTACAACACTTATAGGCAGTGTACCTAATCGTACAGTAGTGTAGTTTTTTTAGTAAGTCCGGTTCGTTCCACAGGGATCTTTTAAACAAGCTTAACGCTATATTTTTTAAAAACTGTATTTGTAAAAATACAAAAATATATATAAGTAGTATTATTATTATAAAAGGGGGTTTTTACCGTTTAATGACTGGTTTGTCGATTTTTAAAACTTTATTCGCAGTTAAAACCTAATGTAAAATATTAAAAATAAATATAACTTAATTTTAAGAGTAAAGTAAATAACGATAATGAAATTGCGATAAATAAAAGTGCGATAAAATAAAATTGCGATAATTAAAGAGTACGATAATTAAAAGTGCAATTAAATATAATGACAATAAATAAAAGTGCGATAATTAAAAGTGCAATTAAATATGAAATAAAAGAATTATGCTTATTTAAACTTCCATAATCATGATGTTTAGCGTGTTGATTTTTAGTTTATTCCCATGGGTTAATTGTTCTTTGTCCTGGATTATTCAATATGTCCATACGGATTTGTCCATAATAGTCCATCAGTCATAATCATAAAATACGGAAGTCTTCGTCAAATTATTCTTATTCCCGAAGTCAAATATTCCAACTAATTAGGGATTCGAATTGTAACAAGGTCTTAATACTTTGTTTAATGAATACACCAGGTTATCGACTGCGTGTAAACCAAGATTTTACTACTTTGTTAACAATTACACCAATTACCCTTGAATGTAATCCACCCCTGTTTCAACAAGTCTATTAACTATTAATCCAGTTCCGTGTCCGGTAAAATGAACAATTATTGGTATTTATAGATATCCCGCCCACCGTACCCAGTCAAGCGTATGTGTTATATATAAATACGTTAAATTATAAGTCTATATATTAAATTAACGAGGTATCGTTTAGTTATTATAAAACCCATTAATAGCCATAGTCTAATTTCCACAAGTGTCGTTCTTTTATCCAAACCCCAATTATTGTACAAGGCCCAATTACCCAATTTTAAATATTTTAGTCCAACATCATGATTACTTCGTCTTAAATAAGCATAATAATAACTTAGCTACGAGACATTAATTTAAAAATAACATTAACCATAACTTACAGTGATTAAAAATAGCGTAGCGTTACACGGACAGAATTTTGACTTACACCCTTACAATATTCGCTAACATACCCTTATTATTAGAATTTAAAATTAAAATTAAAATTATAATATATATTTATTTATTATACGTTGAGAGAAGAGAAGAAAAAGATGTATAAAATCATCACCAAGCTGCGAAATTTATAGGACCTGAACTGAAAAAGTGTGACATGCGATTGCATGGCTTTTGTGCCTCCAGGCCATGCGATCGCATGGAGGTAGGTACCAGCTCACATGTTTTTGTTCACAAGCTTGTCGACGTTTTAATAAATAAATATAATATATAAATAATTATAAGAATTATTTAAATATTATATTATATTTATGTGCATAGCTAATTTGTAATTTTTAGTCCGTTGCGTCGAGCGTTGAGAGTTGACTTTGGTCCCGGTTCCGGATTTTCGAACGTCCTTGCGTACAATTTAATATCTTGTATTTTGCGTTTCGCGTCTTGTACTCTTGTAATTTTGAGACGTTTCTTATCAATAATTGGAACCACTTTGATTGTACTTTGTACTTTTGAGCTTTTTGGTCGTTTGTGTCTTCAATTCGTCGAATCTGTCTTTTGTCTTCACCTTTTATTATTTAAACGAATATCACTTGTAAATAGAACAATTGCAACTAAAAGCTTGTCTTTCTTGAGGGATAATGCTATTAAATATATGTTCGTTTTTAGTATTATCACCCTTCCCCTCTCAACCATCCTTCATATGATATCCATCAAACTCTCATCTACAAATTACTTACTATGGCACAAACAGATGGCCCCTTTGCTCACTTACCAACGCCTTATAGGCTATGTCGATGGTTCCCTTATTAAGCCACCAGCTACTGTTACTGATGGCGCCACCAATCCTACCTTTACATCTTAGATTGCAGGAGATTAACGTGTCCTCATTCTCATTCAATCCTCGTTATCTAAAGAAGCCATGGCCGAAACCATCGGTCACACCACTGCTCGAGAAGTTTGGCTTGCCCTTGAATCTGCATACCGTCATGACTTGCTGGAGCGCACTCATACGCTTCGTGATTCTCTTCAACATCTCAAAAAAGGCTCTTCAACTGTTGCTGATTTCTCAAAGAAATTCAATGGTATTTGTGATCAATTACAAGCTATTGGTCATTGCTTAGGTGAAGACGATAAAATACATTGGTGTTTATGCGGTCTCGGTCCATCCTTTGAAACTTTCTCCACAACAAAACTACTTATTACTCCTCGCCCTACTTTTCGTAATCTCGTTTCTCAAGCTGAGAGCCACGAGATGTTTCTTCATTCAGTTTCGGACGCCCCTGCTGTTGCTCCTGTTGCTTTTAATACCACCTCATCTGCCACACCAAATTCCTCACGTGGTCGTGGTAATTACAATCGTGGGTCATATTCCAGAGGGTGTGGACGTGGTGGTTATAACAATTGTAAACTGCCTAATTGTCAATTATGTCATCAAAATGGTCATTATGCCAATGCTTGCCCTGATCTTCCAAAATTTGCTAGACCATCACCATCAATTGATGCTAATCTCGCCGAGGCTTTTCAAGCTCAATGTAATACCACACCCAATTGGTTTGTTGATACGGGTACCTCGGATCACATGACGTCAAATGCTAGCCAACTTGATTATACTACTCCTTATACGGGTAATGCTTCTATTTATTTTGCAAATGGGGATAAGTCACCTGTTTCTCATAGTGGCAAACTTACTTTATCTCCTCATATTTCATTGCTTGATGTTTTGGTTGTGCCAAATATTAAAAAGAATTTGCTCTCTGTTAGTAAGATCACTCATGATAATCAAGTTGATGTCTTATTTTCTGATCCGATGTTTTATATTCAGAACCGTCATTCCAAGTAAACTCTCGCTACCGGAAAACGTAGGAATGGCTTATATGTTCTCGAGCAAAGTCAGCATGCTTTTTTGGCAAAACTATCATCCACATGCACTAAAGCTTCTTTTGATTTATGGCATTCTAGATTAGGGCATGTGTCTCATGACGTTATTTCTCTTTTAAATAAACATGGTTGTCTATCTATTACTTATGGTTTACCGAATCCTAGTTTATGTTCTTCTTGTCAGTTAGCTAAAAGCAAACGTTTATCTTTTGATATTAATTTGAAACGTGCTTTGAATATATTGGATTTGGTTCATTGTGATTTGTGGGGACCTTCTCCCATTAATTATATTAATGGTTATCATTATTATGTTATTTTTATTGATGATTACTCCAGGTTTACGTGATTCTATCCACTAAAAGCCAAGTCTGATTTTGCTAGTGTTTTTGCATCATTTATTGCTTTAGTACAAACTCAATTTTCATGCAAAGACTTTTCAATCAGATGGTGGCATCGAATTTACGAATCATGAAGTTCGTGACATGTTGCTTAAAAATGGTACTCATCATCGGCTCTCTTGTCCATACACTCCTCAACAAAATGGGCGAGCCGAACGTAAGCATCGTCATGTTGCCGAAACAGGTTTGGCTCTTATGTTTAATGCACACATGCCAGCATGTTATTGGAGTCATGCATTTAGCTCTGTGGTTCATATTATTAATCGTTTGCCAACAAAGGTTCTTGACAATAAATCGCCATATGAGTTACTTTTTTCCGTCAAGCCAAACTATGCAAATTTTCAGGTTTTCGGATGTTGTGTATTTCCGTATCTTCGGGATTACTCTTCTCACAAGCTTGCTCCAAGAAGTGCTTCGTGTGTTTTTATTGGTTACAATACTCGCTATAAGGGCTATCAATGTCTCGACTTATCTACTCAGAGTATTTATACTACTCGTCATGCTCAATTTGACGAAAAAGTTTTTCCTTTTAAAGGACAATCATTGATAGCTACACCTCTTCTATCCACTTACTGTGATGACTATCCCTCATCACAACCTTCGTTGCCACCTATACCGTTACCTACAAGCTCACCAAAGCCTTCTACTCCTTGTAACTTATGCACAGCACCTTCCTCATCTTCGGTTCTGGATGTACCGACAACCTCATTCAACCATGATGGTGCTCCACCAGCGCCTTCGGTGCCTGCTTCACTAGCACCTTTGGTAACTGCTACTGATGGACATGTTTCGACTTCCCAACCTGGTCATCCTATGCAGACTCGTTCGAAAGATGGTATTTTTAAGCCGAGACATTTCGCGGATCTTTCTCATCTTAAGTCATCCACACTACATCAGGCTCTTTTTGCCTCGCATGAGCTGAAAGGGTTCAAATCTACTGCCAAGGACCCCAAATGGTTTGATGCTATGTGTGAGGAAATGAAAGCATTACAACAAAATCAAACTTGGGATTTAGTTCCACGGCCTGTTAACTTCAACGTTGTTGGTTCCAAGTGGGTTTTTAATACCAAGTTTCTTGCCGATGGATCCATTGACAAATATAAAGCACGCTTAGTTGCCCAAGGATTCACTCAAGTACCGGGTATCGATTATTCTTTTACCTTCAGTCCCGTTGTTAAAGCTTCTACTGTTCGAGTTATACTTTATTTAGCCGTTTAGAATAAATGGCCTCTTCATCAACTCGATGTCAAAAATACTTTTTTGAATGGAAATCTCTCCGAGGTGGTTTATATGGAGCAACCTCCGGGTTTTGTGAGCACTCGCTTTCCAAATCATGTTTGTCGGTTAAAAAAGGCTCTCTATGGTTTGAAACAAGCACCTCGGGCTTGGTTTCAACGATTAAGCTCTTTCCTTGTAAGTTTGGGGTTTACGTGCAGTCGAGCTGACACTTCTTTATTCGTATTCAAGAAGGATTCTAATATTCTATATCTTATTTTTTATGTTGACGATATTATTCTTACTGGTAATAATGCATCTATGGTTCGAGATTTTATCACCCGCTTAAACAAGGAATTCCTTATTACCGATCTTGGAAAGCTTAACTATTTTCTTGGACTTGAAGTTTCTTATCTTCCATCAGGAATATTTTTGAGTCAATCTAAGTATGCTCATGACATACTCGCGCGTGCTCAACTCTTGGATACAAAACCTATAGCTACACCGTTATCTACTTCAACTTATCTTACTTCTAACGGACAGCCTTACACTTATCCCACTAAGTATCGTTCTTTAGTTGGTGCACTTCAGTATCTTACAATCACTCGTCTCGATCTTTCCTACGCAGTCAACCAGGTAAGCCAATTTCTTCATGCCCCAACTATTGATCACTTTCAGGCTGTCAAACGGATATTAAGATATGTTAAGGGCACCATATCTTATGGGTTATCGTTTCTTCATGCTTCATCTCCAAATATTTTGGGCTATTCTGATGCTGATTGGGCTAGATGCATCGAGACTCGTCGTTCTACCTATGGTTACTCCATCTTTCTTGCCGGTAATCTTGTCTTTTGGAGTGCCAAGAAACAACCAACAGTGGCCCGATCTAGTTGTGAATCTGAATACCGAGCCATGGCAAATACTGCTGCTGAAATTTTGTGGCTTGCTCATCTACTTCGAGAGTTGCATGTATTACCTCCTGGACGTCCCACTTTATTATGTGATAATCGAAGTGCTATCTTTCTAAGTCAAAATCCAATTTCTCATAAGCGTGCTAAGCATATTGATATTGATTATCATTTCGTACGAGAATTAGTGCTTTCAGGGAAACTTCACACTAAGAATGTCTCCACTCATCTTCAACTTGCCGATATCTTCACTAAAAGTCTTCCTCGTCCTCTATTTGAAGACTTTCGATCCAAGCTTCGAGTTGGTTCACCCCCATCTTCGCTTGCGGGGGGGGGGGGGGGGTAACGGTTTATATATAGTGTATATTGTGTACATCTTTTATTTATGTTATATATTGTATGTATCTCTCTTATTTTGGATACTTTGTAATCTATTTAAATGGCATAATACAATACGCACAAAAAGGTGTGTTTTACCCATCGTAATAACTTGAATCTCGTTAATTGAAATGTCCCGTTCATATTGATTATAAACGTTCCATATTAATTGATTTCGTTGCGAGGTTTTGACCTCTATATGAGACGTTTTTCAAAGACTGCATTCATTTTTAAAACAACCATAACCTTTATTTTATCAATAAAGGTTTCAAAAGCATTATGTAGATTATCAAATAATGATAATCTAAAATATACTGTTTACACACGACCATTACATAATGGTTTACAATAGAAATATATTACATCGACATATGTTTCTTGAATGCAGTTTTTACATAATATCATACAAACATGGACTCTAAATCTTGTCCTTAAATCTTGTCCTTATTTTAGTATGCAACAACGGAAGCTTTTAGTATTCACCTGAGAATAAACATGCTTAAAACGTCAACAAAAAATGTTGGTGAGTTATAGGTTTAACCTATATATATCAAATCGTAACAATAGACCACAAGATTTCATATTTCAATATACATCCCATACATAGAGATAAAAATCATTCATATGGTGAACACCTGGTAACCGACATTAACAAGATGCATATATAAGAATATCCCCATCATTTCGGGACACCCTTCGGATATGATATAAATTTCGAAGTACTAAAGCATCCGGTACTTTAGATGGGGTTTGTTAGGCCCAATAGATCTATCTTTAGGATTCGCGTCAATTACGGTGTCTGTTCCATAATTCTTAGATTACCAGACTTAATAAAAAGGGGCATATTCGATTTCGATAATTCAACCATAGAATGTAGTTTCACGTACTTGTGTCTATTTTGTAAATCATTTATAAAACCTGCATGTATTCTCATCCCAAAAATATTAGATTTTAAAAGTGGGACTGTAACTCACTTTCACAGATTTTTACTTCGTCGGGAAGTAAGACTTGGCCACTGGTCGATTCACGAACCTCAAGTTTTCTGGATAAAGCTACTGAAATGAGAAAAATGGATCTAGCTTTAAAGGATCCTTGGATGGCTTGAAAGTTCTTGTATTAGAAAGATATCTTACTGTAAATAAGAAAGATTTCTTGAGGTTGGATGATCACTTTACAAGATTGGAAGTAAGCTAGCAAACTTGGAAGTATTCTTGATTTTATGAAACTAGAACTTGTAGAATTTATGAAGAACACTTAGAACTTGAAGATAGAACTTGAGAGAGATCAATTAGATTAATAAAATTGAAGAATGAAAGTGTTTGTAGGTGTTTTTGGTCGTTGGTGTATGGATTAGATATAAAGGATATGTAATTTTATTTTCATGTAAATAAGTCATGAATGATTACTCATATTTTTGTAATTTTATGAGATATTTCATGTTAGTTGCCAAATGATGTTTCCCACATGTGTTAGGTGACTCACATGGGCTGCTAAGAGCTGATCATTGGAGTGTATATACCAATAATACATACATCTAAAATCTGTGTATTGTACGAGTACGAATATGGATGCATACGAGTAGAATTGTTGATGAAACTGAATGAGGATGAAATTGTAAGCATTTTTGTTAAGTGAAGTATTTTGATAAGTGTCTTGAATTCTTTCAAAAGTGTATGAATACATATTAAAACACTACATGTATATACATTTTAACTGAGTCGTTAAGTCATCGTTAGTCGTTACATGTAAGTGTTGTTTTGAAACCTTTAGGTTAACGATCTTGTTAAATGTTGTTAACCCAATGTTTATAATATAAAATGAGATTTTAAATTATTATATTATCATGATATTATGATGTACGAATATCTCTTAATATGATATATATACATTAAATGTCGTTACAACGATAATCGTTACATATATGTCTCGTTTCAAAATCATTAAGTTAGTAGTCTTGTTTTTACATATGTAGTTCATTATTAATATACTTAATGATATGTTTACTTATCATATAATCATGTTAACTATATATATAACCATATATATGTCATCATATAGTTTTTACAAGTTTTAACGTTCGTGAACCACCGGTCAACTTGGGTGGTCAATTATCGATATGAAACCTATTTCAATTAATCAAGTCTTAACAAGTTTGATTGCTTAACATGTTGGAAACACTTAATCATGTAAATAACAATTTCATTTAATATATATATAAACATGGAAAAGTTCGGGTCACTACAGTACCTACCAGTTAAATAAATTTCGTCCCGAAATTTTAAGAAGTTGGAGGTGTTGACGTATTTTCGGGAAATAAATGCGAGTATTTCTTCTTCATCTGATCTTCTCATTCCCAGGTGAACTCGAGTCCTGTACGAGCATTCCATCGAACCTTAACAATTGGTATCTTGTTTTGCTTAAGTCTTTTAACCTCACGATCCATTATTTCGACGGGTTCTTCGATGAATTGAAGTTTTTCATTGATTTGGATTTCATCTAACAGAATAGTGAGATCTTCTTTAGCAAAATATTTCTTCAAATTCGAGACGTGGAAAGTGTTATGTACAGCCGCGAGTTGTTGAGGTAACTCAAGTCGGTAAGCTACTGGTCCGACACGATCAATAATCTTGAATGGTCCGATATACCTTGGATTTAATTTCCCTCGTTTACCAAATCGAACAACGCTTTTCCAAGGTACAACTTAAAGCATGACCATCTCTCCAATTTCAAATTCTATATCTTTTCTTTTAATGTCAGCGTAACTATTTTGTCGACTTTGGGCGGTTTCAACCATTGTTGAATTTGGATGATCTTCTCGGTAGTTTCTTGTATTATCTCCGGACCCGTAATCTGTCTATCCCCCACTTCACTCCAACAAATTGGAGACCTGCACTTTCTACCATAAAGTGCTTCAAACGGCACCATCTCAATGCTTGAATGGTAGCTGTTATTGTAGGAAAATTCTGCTAACGGTAGATGTCGATCCCAACTATTTCCGAAATCAATAACACATGCTCGTAGCATGTCTTCAAGCGTTTGTATCGTCCTTTCGCTCTGCCCATCAGTTTGTAAATGATAGGCAGTACTCATGTCTAGAAGAGTTCCTAATGCTTGCTGTAATGTCTGCCAGAATCTTGAAATAAATCTGCCATCCCTATCAGAGATAATAGAGATTGGTATTCCATGTCTGGAGATGACTTCCTTCAAATACAGTCGTGCTAACTTCTCCATCTTGTCATATTCTCTTATTGGCAGGAAGTGTGCTGATTTGTTGAGACGATCAACTATTACCCAAATAGTATCAAAACCACTTGCAGTCCTTGGCAATTTAGTGATGAAATCCATGGTAATGTTTTCCCATTTCCATTTCGGGATTTCGGGTTATTGAAGTAGACCTGATGGTTTCTGATGCTCATCTTTGACCTTAGAACACGTCAAACATTCTCCTACGTATTTAGCAACATCGGCTTTCATACCCGGCCACCAAAAATGTTTCTTGAGATCTTTGTACATCTTCCCCGTTCCAGGATGTATTGAGTATCTGGTTTTATGAGCTTCTCTAAGTATCATTTCTCTCATATCTCCAAATTTTGGTACCCAAATCCTTTCAGCCCTATACCGGGTTCCATCTTTTCGAATATTAAGATGCTTCTCCGATCCTTTGGGTATTTCATCCTTTAAATTTCCCTCTTTTAAAACTCCTTGTTGCGCCTCCTTTATTTGAGTTGTAAGGTTATTGTGAATCATTATATTTATAGATTTTACACGAATGGGTTCTCTGTCCTTCCTGCTCAAGGCATCGGCTACCACATTTGCCTTCCCCGGGTGGTAACGAATCTCAAAGTCGTAATCATTCAACAATTCAATCCACCTACGCTGCCTCATATTCAGTTGTTTCTGATTAAATATGTGTTGAAGACTTTTGTGGTCGGTATATATAATACTTTTGACCCCATATAAGTAGTGCCTCCAAGTCTTTAATGCAAAAACAACCACGCCTAATTCCAAATCATGCGTCGTATAATTTTGTTCATGAATCTTCAATTGTCTAGACACATAAGCAATCACCTTCGTTCATTGCATTAATACACAACCGAGACCTTGCTTTGATGCGTCACAATAAATCACAAAATCATCATTCCCTTCAGGCAATGGCAATATAGGTGCCGTAGTTAGCTTTTTCTTCAATAACTGAAACGCTTTCTCTTGTTCATCCTTCCATTCAAATTTCTTCCCTTTATGCGTTAATGCAGTCAAGGGTTTTGCTATTCTGGAAAAGTCTTGGATGAACCTTCTGTAGTAACCAGCTAGTCCTAAAAACTGGTGTATGTGTTTCGGAGTTTTCGGGGTTTCCCACTTTTCAACAGTTTCTATCTTTGCCGGATCCACCTTAATACCTTCTTTGTTCACTATGTGACCGAGGAATTGAACTTCTTCCAACCAAAATGCACACTTTGAAAACTTAGCGTACAATTCTTCCTTCCTCAATACTTCTAACACCTTTCTCAAATGTTCACCGTGTTCTTGGTCATTCTTTGAGTAAATAAGTATGTCATCAATGAAAACAATGACAAACTTGTCAAGGTATGGTCCACACACTCGGTTCATAAGGTCCATGAACACAGCTGGTGCATTAGTTAAACCAAACGGCATGACCATAAACTCGTAATGATCGTAACGTGTTCTGAAAGCAGTCTTTGGAATATCATCTTCTTTCACCCGCATTTGATGATACCCGGAACGTAAGTCAATCTTTGAATAAACAGACGAGCCTTGTAGTTGATCAAATAAGTCGTCAATTCTCGGTAGTGGATAACGGTTTTTGATGGTAAGTTTGTTCAACTCACTGTAGTCAATACACAACCTAAATGTACCATCTTTCTTCTTGACAAACAAAACAGGAGCTCCCCACGGTGATGTGCTTGGTCGAATGAAACCACGCTCTAAAGTTCTTGTAATTGGCTTTGCAGTTCTTTCATCTCGCTGGGTGCGAGTCTGTAAGGAGCATGAGCTATTGGTGCAGCTCCTGGTACAAGATCTATTTGAAATTCAACGGATCGATGTGGGGGTAATCCCGGTAATTCTTTCAAAAATACATCGGGAAATTCTTTTACGACGGGAACATCATTGATGCTCTTTTCTTCAGTTTGTACTTTCTCGACGTGTGCTAGAACAGCATAGCAACCTTTTCTTATTAGTTTTTGTGCCTTCAAATTACTAATAAGATGTAGCTTCGTGTTGCCCTTTTCTCCGTACACCATTAAGGGTTTTCCTTTTTCTCGTATAATGCGAATTGCATTTTTGTAACAAACGATCTCTGCTTTCACTTCTTTCAACCAGTCCATACCGATTATCACATCAAAACTCCCTAACTCTACTGTTATCAAGTCAATCTTAAATGTTTCGCTAACCAGTTTAATTTCTCGATTCCGACATATATTATCTGCTGAAATTAATTTACCATTTGCTAATTCGAGTAAAAATTTACTATCCAAAGGCATCAATGGACAACTTAATTTAGCACAAAAATCTCTACTCATATAGCTTCTATCCGAACCCGAATCAAATAAAACGTAAGCAGATTTATTGTCAATAATAAACGTACCCGTAACAAGCTCCGGGTCTTCCTGTGCCTCTGCCGCATTAAGATTGAAAACTCTTCCGCGGCCTTATCCATTCGTGTTCTCCTGGTTCGGGCAATTTCTAATAATGTGGCCCGGTTTTCCATATTTATAACAAACTACATTGACATAACTTGCTCCGACACTACTTGCTCCGCCATTACTCGTTCTGACACCATTTGTTCCTTTCGTTCTGTTAACCCCTGGTCCGTAGACCTCACACTTCGCCGCGCTATGACCATTTCTTTTACACTTATTGCAAAATTTGGTGCAGAACCCCGAGTGATACTTTTCACACCTTTGGCATAGCTGCTTCTGATTGTTGTTGTTGTTGCGGTTATTTTTGTTGTTGGGATGATTGTTGTAGTTGTTGTTGTTGTTGTTGTTGTTGTTGTTGTTGTTGTTGTTATTGTTGTTGTTGTTGTTGTTGTTGGGCCATTTGTTGTAGTTGCGATTGATGTTGCGATTGTTGGGATAGTTGTTGCGATTATTGTTGTAATTGCTGTTGTTGTTGTATTGGTGATTCTTATCACCGTTTTCCTCCCACTTTCTTTTGACTTGCTTCACATTGGCCTCTTCAGTAGTCTGTTCTTTAATTCTTTCCTCAATCTGGTTCACTAGTTTGTGAGCTATTCTACATGCCTGTTGTATGGAGGAGGGCTCGTGTGAACTTATATCTTCTTGGATTCTTTCCGGTAATCCTTTCACAAACACGTCGATCTTCTCTTCCTCATCTTCGAACGTTCCCGGACACAATAGGCATAATTCTGCGAATCGTCTTTCGTACATGGTAATATCAAATCCTTGGGTTCGTAACCCTCTAAGTTCTATCTTGAGCTTATTGACCTCGGTTCTGGGACGGTACTTCTTGTTCATCAAGTGCTTGAATGCTGACCACGGTAGTGCATAAGCATCATCTTGTCCCACTTGCTCTAGATAGGTATTCCACCATGTTAACGCAGAACCTGTGAAGGTATGCGTAGCGTACTTCACTTTATCCTCTTCAATACACTTACTTATGGCAAACACCGATTCGACCTTCTCGGTCCACCGTTTCAATCCGATCGGTCCTTCGGTTCCATCAAATTCCAAAGGTTTGCAGGCAGTGAATTCTTTGTAGGTGCATCCTACACGATTTCCTGTACTGCTAGATCCAAGGTTATTGTTGGTATGTAGTGCAGCCTGTACTGCGGCTATGTTTGAAGCAAGAAAGGCACGAAATTCCTCTTCGCTCATATTCAAGGTGCGTCGAGTAGTCGGTGCCATTTCCTTCAAAATAGTCAAATGTAACGAGTTAATCATATAGAATATCAAGAGTAGTCAATAGTATTTCGTAGCGTAATATGAACTTATTTATAAAAGCTCTTTCTTCATATTAGCGTTTTATCGATCCCAACTGTTTCCGAAATCAATAACACATGCTCGTAGCATGTCTTCAAGTGTTTGTATCGTGCTTTCACTCTGCCCATCAGTTTGTGGATGATAGGCAGTACTCATGTCTAGACGAGTCCCCAATGCTTGTTGCAACGTCTGCCAGAACCTTGAAACAAATCTACCATCCCTTTCAGAGATAATAGAGACGGGTATTCCATGTCTGGAGACAACCTCCTTCAAATACAATCGCGCCAACTTCTCCATTTTGTCATCTTCTCTCATTGGCAGGAAGTGTGCTGACTTGGTGAGACGATCAACTATTACCCAAATAGTATCATAACCACTTGCAGTCCTTGGCAATTTAGTAATGAAATCCATGGTAATGTTTTCCCATTTCCATTCCGGGATTTCAGGTTGTTGTAGTAGACCTGATGGTTTCTGATGTTCAGCTTTGACCTTAGAACATGTCAAACATTCTCCTACATATTTAGCAATATCGGCTTTCATACCCGGCCACCAAAAGTGTTTCTTGAGATCTTTATGCATCTTCCCCGCTCCGGGATGTATTGAATATCTGGTTTTATGTGATTCTTTAAGTACCATTTCTCTCACATCTCCAAACCTTGGTACCCAAATTCTATCAGCCCTATATCGGGTTCCATCTTCTCGAATATTAATATGTTTCTCTGATCCTTTGGGTATCTCATTCTTCAACTTTCCTTCTTTTACAACCCCCTGTTGCGCCTCCTTTATTTGAGTTGTAAGGTTAGTACGAATAATTATATTCATAGATTTTACACGAATGGGTTCTCTGTCCTTCCTGCTCAAGGCGTCGGCTACCACATTTGCCTTCCCCGGGTGGTAATGAATCTCAAAGTCATAATCATTCAACAATTCAATCCACCTACGCTGCCTCATATTCAGTTGTTTCTGATTAAATATGTGTTGAAGACTTTTGTGGTCGGTATATATAATACTTTTGACCCCATATAAGTAGTGCCTCCAAGTCTTTAATGCAAAAACAACCGCGCCTAATTCCAAATCATGCGTTGTATAATTTTGTTCGTGAATCTTCAATTATCTAGACGCATAAGCAATCACCTTCGTTCATTGCATTAATACACAACCGAGACCTTGCTTTGATGCGTCACAATAAATCACAAAATCATCATTCCCTTCAGGCAATGACAATATAGGTGCCGTAGTTAGCTTTTTCTTCAATAACTGAAACGCCTTCTCTTATTCATCCTTCCATTCAAATTTCTTCCCTTTATGCGTTAATGCAGTCAAGGGTTTTGCTATTTTGGAGAAATCTTGGATGAATCTTCTGTAGTAACCAGCCAATCCTAAAAATTGACGTATATGCTTCGGAGTTTTTGGGGTTTCCCACTTTTCAACGGTTTCGATCTATGCTGGGTCCACCTGGATACCTTCTTTGTTCACTATGTGACCGAGGAATTGAACTTCTTCCAACCAAAATGCACACTTTGAAAACTTAGCGTACAGTTTTTCTTTCTTCAATACTTCTGGCACTTTTCTCAAATGTTCTTCGTGCTCTTGATCATTCTTTAAGTAAATAAGTATGTCATCGATGAAAATAATGACAAACTTGTCAAGATATGCCCCACACACTCGGTTCATAAGGTCCATGAACACAGCTGGTACGTTAGTCAATCCAAACGGCATAACCATAAACTTGTAATGACCATAACGCGTCCTAAAAGCATTTTTGGAATATCATCCTCCTTTACTCGCATTTGATGATATCCAGAACGTAAATCAATTTTCGAATAAACCGACGAGCCTTGTAGTTGATCAAATTGTAGTGACCTGAACTTTTCCATGTTTATATATATTAATTGAGATTGATATTTACATGACTAAATGTTTCCAACGTGTTAAGCAATCAAACTTGTTAAGACTTGATTAACTGAAATAAGTTTCATATAGACAATTGATCACCCAAGTTGACCGGCGATTCACGAACGTTACAAATTTGTAAAAACTACATGTTGTGGTATATATAGACATATATATATGGTTTACATGAGATTATGATGAGTAAGTATCTCACTAAGTATATTAACAATGTGTGATATACATAAGAAATGAGATTACTAAGTTAAGAAACTCGAAATGATATATATAACGATTATCGTTATAACAACGTTTTACTAGGTACATATGAATCATATTAAGATATTGATACACTTGGTTAATTATTTTAAATGATAATTAAATATATCATTAAGTGTATTAATAATGAACTACATATGTAAAAATAAGACTACTAACTTAAAGATTTCGAAACGAGACATATATGTAACGATTATCGTTGTAACGACATATAACTGTATATATCATACTAAGATATATTATATATCATAATATCATGATAATGTAACAATTTAACATCTCATTTGATATAATAAACAATGGGTTAACAACATTTAACAAGATCGTTAACCTAAAGGTTTCAAAACTACATTTACATGTAACGACTAACGATGACTTAACGACTCAGTTAAAATGTATATACATGTAGTGTTTTAATATGTATTCATACACTTTTGAAAGACTTCAAGAAACTTATCAAAATACTTCTACTTAACAAAAATGCATACAATTACATCCTCGTTCAGTTTCATTAACAATTCTACTCGTATGCACCCGTATTCGTACTCGTACAATACACAGCTTTTAGATGTATGTACTATTGGTATATACACTCCAATGATCAGCTCTTAGCAGCCCATGTGAGTCACCTAACACATGTGGGAACCATCATTTGGCAACTAGCATGAAATATCTCATAAAATTACAAAAATATGAGTAATCATTCATGACTTATTTACATGAAAACAAAATTACATATCCTTTATATCTAATCCATATACCAACGACCAAAAACACCTACAAACACTTTCATTCTTCAATTTTCTTCATCTAATTGATCTCTCTTGAGTTTCATCTTCATGTTCTAAGTGTTCTTCATAAATTCCATAAGTATAGTTTCATAAAAATCAAGAATACTTCCAAGTTTGCAAGTCTACTTCCAAGCTTTCTAATCCATTCCAAGTAATCATCTAAGATCAAGGAACCTTTGTTATTTACAGTAGGTTATCTTTCTAATTCAAGTTAATATTCATATTCAAACTTTGATTCAATTTCTACAACTATAACAATCTTATTTCGAGTAAAAATCTTACTTGAACTGTTTTCGTGTCATGATTCTGTTTCAAGAACTTTCAAGCCATCCAAGGATCCTTTGAAGCTAGATCTATTTTTCTCATTTCCAGTAGTTTTATCCAGAAAACTTGAGGTAGTAATGATGTTCATAACATCATTCTATTCATACATATAAAGCTATCTTATTCGAAGGTTTAAACTTGTAATCACTAGAACATAGTTTAGTTAATTCTAAACATGTTCGCAAACAAAAGTTAATCCTTCTAACTTGACTTTTAAAATCAACTAAACACGTGTTCTATATCTATATGATATGTTAACTTAATGATTTAAAACCTGGAAACACGATGAACACCATAAAATCGGATATACGCCATCGTAGTGAAACCGGGGGCTGTTTTGGTTTGGATAATTAAAAACTATGATAAACTTTGATTTAAAAGTTGTTCTTCTGGGAAAATAATTTTTCATATGAACATGAAACTATATTCAAACATCTTGGTTAAACTCAAAGTGAAAGTATGTTTTCCAAAATGGTCATCTAGACGTCGTTCTTTCGACTGAAATGACTACCTTTACAAAAATGACTTGTAATCTGTATTTCCGACTATAAACCTATACTTTTTCTGTTTGGATTCTTAAATTAGAGTTCAATATGAAACCATAGCAATTTGATTCACTCAAAACGGATTTAAAATGAAGAAGTTATGGGTAAAACAAGATTAGATATTTTTGATCTTTTTAGCTACGGGAAATGTTTAACAAATCTATACAAATCATATCCTAGCTAACTTATATTGTATTATACATGTATTCTAATATATTATGTAATCTTGGGATTCCATATACACGTATGCAAATGTTTTGACATATCATATCGACCCATGTATATATATTATTTGGAACAACCATAGACACTCTATATGCAGTAATGTTGGAGTTAGCTATACAGGGTTGAGGTTGATTCCAAAAATATATATACTTTGAGTTGTAATTTAGCCTGAGACTTGTATACACTGGGTGGTGGATTGATTCAAGATAATATATATATATATATATCGATTTATTTCTGTACATCTAACTGTGGATAACTAGTTGTAGGTTACTAACGAGGACAGCTGACTTAATACACTCAAATCATTAAAACATAATAAAAATGGTTGTAATTATATTTTAATCATACTTTGATATATATGTACATATTTGTATAGGTTCGTGAATCGATCCGTGGCCAAGTCTTATTTCCGAGGAAAGAAATATCTGTGAAAGTGAGTTATAGTCCCACTTTTAAAATCTAATATTTTTGGGATGAGAATACATGCAGGTTTTATAAATGATTTACAAAATAGACACAAGTACGTGAAACTACATTCTATGGTTGAATTATTGAAATCTAATATGCCCCTTTTTATTAAGTCTGGTAATCTAAGAATTAGGGAACATACACCCTAATTGACGCGAATCCTAAAGATAGATCTATTGGGCCTAACAAACCCCATCCAAAGTACCAGATGCTTTAGTACTTCGAAATTTATATCATATCCGAAGGGTGTCCCGGAATGATGGGGATATTCTTATATATGCATCTTGTTAATGTCGGTTACCAGGTGTTCACCATATGAATGATTTTTATCTCTATGTATGGGATGTGTATTGAAATATGAAATCTTGTGGTCTATTGTTACGATTTGATATATATAGGTTAAACCTATAACTCACCAACGTTTTTGTTGACGTTTAAAGCATGTTTATTCTCAGGTGAATATTAAGAGCTTCCGCTGTTGCATACTAAAATAAGGACAATATTTGGAGTCCATGTTTGTATGATATTGTGTAAAAACTGCATTCAAGAAACATATGTCGATGTAATATATTTCTATTGTAAACCATTATGTAATGGTCGTGTGTAAACAGTATATTTTAGATTATCATTATTTGATAATCTACGTAATGTTTTTTAAACCTTTAATGATAAAATAAAGGTTATTGTTGTTTTAAAAATGAATGCAGTCTTTGAAAAACGTCTCATATAGAGGTCAAAACCTCGCAACGAAATCAATTAATATGGAACGTTTATAATCAATATGAACGGGACATTTCAGTTGGAATCTGAGTGTTGGTCTTAGAGAACCAGAAAATTTGCATTAGTGTGTCTTATCGAGTTTGTTAGGATGCATTAGTGAGTCTGAACTTCGACCGTGTTTTCTTTAAAAATGATTGCTTAACATTTTTGTTGGAAACTATATATTATTAACATGTAAATATTATGTGATATATTAATCTCTTAACATGATTGATATTGTGTGATAGATGTCTACCTCTAGCACAAATCCCATTGACTCACCTAATAATAACGAAGAGTCAAATATGTATTGGCAAGATTCACAAGTTCCCGAAGAACCGGAAGAAGAGGAAACGGAACCGGAAGAAGAGGAACCGGAAGAAGAGGAACCGGAAGAAGAGGAACCGGAAGAAGAAGAGGTTCCGGAGGGGGAATAGTAGGAACCACAGAAAACCAGTCAAATAAAAGAAAATCCTCAACCAATGGACCAAAGTTAATAATGGTCAATGGTGTTTCCGCTAAGGAAGCAAAATATTGGGAAAATTACCAATTTTCTGATGAATCGGATCCTGATGAGGATCCCGGTGAGGTTATAGAAATTACCCCGACCCAATTCAATGAGGCAAAAGAAAATAATAAGGGAAAAGGCATCAAAATAGAGAAATCTGATTCCGACCCCGATGAACTTTATATGTACCGTCAACACCCGTATTTTCAATATCGTGACAATAACCCGGGAACCTCTAAACCACCAGGTTTTTCTAAACTAATGTGGAAAACGATGACTCATATTAGAGGAACATCATATATCCCTAGGAAATTAGCAAAACGAACCAAGTCCGAAGAAGAAGAAACGAGTGAGTTAGATTAAAGAGTTGTAATCATGTTCTGTAATATATGTAATATAGTGTGCTTGTACTTTTATGTTCTATGTAAAAATTTCTTGTATGGTTTGTTAATTATCTTTTATGAATCTAATCCTTGTCTATTTTACAGTATAAAAACAAAATGGACGTTAAGGGTAGACAACCGAATATTTTAGAAGACCTACCAGAGGATATGATTGAGGAAATCTTGTCTAGAGTCGGTCAGAATTCATCAGCATATTTAGTTATGGCGAAATTAACTTGTCAAACATTTGAAAGACTTTCCAGAAATGCCTTAGTTTATAAAAGGCTTTCCTTTGATAGGTGGGGTATATCACATTGGGGAGACCGTAAGTTACGCCGTGTTTTCTTTAAAGCGTTAAATGCGGGGAACCCAAATGTAATTTTACGCTACGGGTTAAGAACCTATTTTGACTCAACATATCCCAACATATGATTTCGTGAGTTAGAAAAAGCTTTTAACATGCTACATAAAGAAGTATTTTATGCTTACGGGTTAATAATGTTCGCTTCTCATCAAATTGAGAAAAAGAACATTGGGTTACAACTTTTAAATAAAACATTCCCACAAGTGATGGACTCGGTAGTTGATAATGCTAAAAACGAACATATATTTCATAGCATTATTCCTCAAGAAAGACAAGCTTTTAGTTGCAATTGTTCTATTTACAAGAGATATTCGTTTAAATAATAAAAGGTGAAGACAAAAGACAGATTCGACGATTTGAAGACGCAAACGACCAAAAAGCTCAAAAGTACAAAAGACAATCAAAAAGGTTCCAATTATTGATAAGAAACGTCTCGAAATCACAAGAGTACAAGATTCAAAACGCAAAGTACAAGATATTAAATTGTACGCGAGGACGTTCGAAAATCCGGAACCGGGACCAGAGTCAACTCTTAACGCTCGACGCAACGGACTAAAAATTACAAGTTAACTATGTATATAAATATAATATAATATATAATTAATTATATTAATTATATATATATTATATATATATATTAAAAACCGTCGGCAGAGAAAACTCCAAGGACTGAGCTGTAATTTCTATCTCCGCGACTCGCGGAGTTTGGAGAGGCTTTTGCCGCGAGTCGCGGAGCCCCAAATTTCACTTCTGGCTATAAAGCAAACCGAATTCTGATCAAATTTCATATTCTAATATCTATCTCTCTCTCAATATATACGTAATATATATATAATTTATATTTTAATTTTAATTTTAATTTTAAATCCTAATAATAAGGGTATGTTAGCGAATGTTGTAAGGGTGTAAGTCGAAATTCTGTCCGTGTAACGCTACGCTATTTTTAATCATTGTAAGTTATGTTCAACCTTTTTATATTAATGTCTCGTAGCTAAGTTATTATTATGCTTATTTAAAACGAAGTAATCATGATGTTGGGCTAATTACTAAAATTGGGTAATTGGGCTTTGTACCATAATTAGGGTTTGGACAAAAGAACGACACTTGTGGAAATTAGACTATGGGCTATTAATGGGCTTTATATTTGTTTAACTAAATGAAAGTTTGTTAATGTTAATATAAAGATTTACAATTGGGCGTCCCTATAAATTACCATATACACTCGATCGGACACGATGGGTGGGGTATTTATATGTACGAATAATCGTTCATTTAACCGGACACGGGAATGGATTAATCGCCACTAGAATAATTAAAACAGGGGTGAAATTACATTCAAGGGTAATTGGTGTAATTGTTAACAAAGTAGTAAAACCTTGGTTTACACGCAGTCGATAACCTGGTGTATTCATTAAACAAAGTATTAAAACCTTGTTACAATTCGAATCCCCAATTAGTTGGAATATTTAACTTCGGGTATAATAATAATTTGACAAGGACACTTGCAATTTATATTTATGACTGATGGACTGTTATGGACAAAAACCAGACGGACATATTAAATAATCCAGGACAAAGGACAATTAACCCATGGGCATAAAACTAAAATCAACACGTCAAACATCATGATTACGGAAGTTTAAATAAGCATAATTCTTTTATTTCATATTTAATTTCCTTTATTTTATATTTAATTGCACTTCTAATTATCGTACTTTTATTTATTGTTATTTAATCGCACTTTTAATTATCGTACTTTTTAATTATTGCAATTTTATTTTATCGCATTTTTATTATTCGCAATTTCATTATCGTTATTTACTTTACGCTTTAATTTAAGTCTTGTATTTATTTTATATTTTACATTAGGTTTTAACTGCGACTAAAATCTTAAAATCGACAAACCGGTCATTAAACGGTAAAAACCCCCCTTTATAATAATAATATTACTTATATATATATTTGTATTTTTATAAAAGTAAACTAATATAGCGTTGAGCTTTGTTTAAAGATTTCCCTGTGGAACGAACCGGACTTACTAAAAACTACACTACTGTACGATTAGGTACACTGCCTATAAGTGTTGTAGCAAGGTTTAAGTATATCCATTCTATAAATAAATAAATATCTTGTGTAAAATTGTATCGTATTTAATAGTGTTTTCTGCTAAAATTAATAACTATTTTATATACACCTCGTACGACATCAGTAGTTGAGATGAGAAACAAGGTTTTTAGATTATTATGGGGCTGTTGGACATTATGAAACCCTCGTCCTTTTGACGACATTACAACATGCTGTCTTGTCAACGATCACAACGGTTATGTTCCACAAGACCAAGGATGAGAAGTAGTCATAGTAAAACCAGAATGCATGACTTATTTCTGGACTTTTGAATTATGTTTCTTTATTTTCTTTGTTGAACAACTTGCGTATTAACTAGATTTATCTTCAAAACTGTCCTGTATTATAGTGTATTATATTTCATGTTATATGTAATATAGTGAAGTTGTAAGTTTGAAGAATATTTGTATGTGATATATTATTATAATCAGTTTTTTATATGGAATTGTAGTAGTTGAATTGTATATTAGCTACTAAGTATGAACTTAACGGGTAGGTAGTACCCGAATTTAAACTTATAAAACGCTAATATGAAGAAAAAGCTTTTATAAATGAGTTCATATTATGCTACGAGATACTATTGACTACTCTTAATATTCTGTATGATTAAATTGTTTCATTTGACTATTTTGAAGGAAATGGCACCGACTACTCGACACACCTTGAATATGAGCGAAGAGGAATTTCGTGCCTTTCTTGCTTCAAACATAGCCGCAGTACAGGCCGTGCTACATACCAACAATAACTCTGAATCTAGCAATACAGCTAACGGCGCAAGAAATTGTGTAGGATGCTCCTACAAGGAATTCACTGCCTGCAAACCTTCAGAATTTGATGGGACCGAAGGACCAATCGGATTGAAACGGTGGACCGAGAAAGTTGAATTGGTGTTTGCCATAAGTAAGTGTGCTGAAGGAGACAAAGTGAAGTACGCTACGCATACCTTCACATGTATTGCATTAACATGGTGGAATACCTATCTAGAGCAAGTGGGACAAGATGCTGCTTACGCGCTACCGTGGTCAGCATTCAAGCACTTGATGAACGAGAAGTACCGTCCCAGAACCGAGGTCAATAAGCTCAAGTCAGAACTTAGAGGGTTACGAGCACAGGGATTCGATATTACTTTGTATGAAAGATGATTCACAGAATTGTGCCTATTGTGTCCGAGAGCATTTGAAGATGAGGAAGAGAAGATCGACGCGTTTGTGAAAGGGTTACCAGAGAGAATCCAAGAAGATATAAGTTCACACGAGCCTGCCTCCATACAAAAGGCATGTAGAATGGATCACAAACTAGTGAACCAGATTGAGGGAAGAATTAAAGAACATGCGGCCGAAGACGCCAATGTGAAGTTAGTCAAAAGAAAGTGGGAGGAAAACGGTGATAAGAGTCACCAAAACAACAACAACTATCCCAACAATCGCAACATCAATCGCAACTACAACAAACGGCACAACAACAACAACAACAACAACAACAACAACTACAACAACTACAACAATCATCCCAACAACAATAACAACCGCAACAACAACAACAACAACAACAACAACAACAACAATCAGAAGCAGCTATGCCAAAGGTGTGAAAACTATCACTTGGGGTTCTGCACCAAATTTTGCAACAAGTGTAAAAGAAATGGTCATAGCGCGGTGAAGTGCGAGATCTATGGACCAGGGGTTAACAGAACGAAAGGAACAAATGGTGTCGGAACGAGCAATGGCGGAGCAAGTAGTGTCGGAGCAAGTTTTGCCAATGTAGTTTGTTATAAATGTGGAAAACCGGGCCACATTATTAGAAATTGCCCGAATCAGGAGAACACGAATGGACAAGGCCACGGAAGAGTTTTCAATATTAATGCGGCAGAGGCACAGGAAGACCCGGAGCTTGTTACGGGTACGTTTCTTATTGACAATAAATCTGCTTACGTTTTATTTGATTCGGGTGCGGATAGAAGCTATATGAGTAGAGTTTTTTATGCTAAATTAAGTTGTCCATTGACGCCGTTAGATGGTAAATTTTTACTCGAATTAGCAAACGGTAAATTAATTACAGCAGATAATATATGTCGGAATCGAGAAATTAAACTGGTTAGCGAAAAATTTAAGATTGATTTGATACCAGTAGAGTTAGAGAGTTTTAATGTGATAATCGGCATGGACTGGTTGAAAGAGGTGAAAGCAGAGATCGTATGTTACAAAAATGCAATTCGCATTGTACGAGAAGAAGGAAAACCCTTAATGGTGTACGGAGAAAAGAGCAACGCGAAGCTAAATCTTATTAGTAATTTGAAGGCGCAAAAGTTAATAAGAAAAGGTTGCTATTCTGTTCTAGCACACGTCGAGAAAGTACAAGCTGAAGAAAAGAGCATCAATGATGTTCCCGTCGCAAAAGAATTTCCCGATGTATTTCCGAAAGAATTACCGGGATTACCTCCACACCGATCCGTTGAATTTCAAATAGATCTTGTACCGGGAGCTGCACCAATAGCTCGTGATCCATACAGACTCGCACCCAGCGAAATGAAGGAACTTCAAAGCTAATTACAAGAACTTTTAGAGCTTGGTTTCATACGACCAAGTACATCAACATGGGGAGCTCCTGTTTTGTTTGTCAAAAAGAAGGATGGTACATTTATGTTGTGTATTGACTACAGAGAGTTGAATAAACTTACCATCAAAAACCGTTATCCACTGCCGAGAATTGACGACTTATTTGATCAACTACAAGGCTCGTCGGTTTATTCAAAAATTGATTTACGTTCTGGATATCATCAAATGCGAGTAAAGGAGGATGATATTCCAAAAACTACTTTTAGGACGCGTTATGGTCATTACGAGTTTATGGTTATGCCGTTTGGATTGACTAACGCACCAGCTGTGTTCATGGACCTTATGAACCGAGTGTGTGGGCTATATCTTGACAAGTTTGTCATTGTTTTCATCGATGACATACTTATTTACTCAAAGAATGATCAAGAGCACGAAGAACATTTGAGAAAAGTGCTAGAAGTATTGAGGAAAGAAAAACTGTACGCTAAGTTTTCAAAGTGTGCATTTTGGTTGGAAGAAGTTCAATTCCTCGGTCACATAGTGAACAAAGAAGGTATCCAGGTGGACCCGGCAAAGATCGAAACCGTTGAAAAGTGGGAAACCCCAAAAACTTCGAAACATATACGTCAATTTTTAGGATTGGCTGGTTACTACAGAAGATTCATCCAAGATTTCTCCAAAATAGCAAAACCCTTGACTGCATTAACGCATAAAGGGAAAAAATTTGAATGGAAGGATGAACAAGAGAAGGCGTTTCAGTTATTGAAGAAAAAGCTAACTACGGCACCTATATTGTCATTTCCTGAAGGGAATGATGATTTTGTGATTTATTGTGACGCATCAAAGCAAGGTCTCGGTTGTGTATTAATGCAACGAACGAAGGTGATTGCTTATGCGTCTAGACAATTGAAGATTCACGAGCAGAATTATATAACTCACGATTTGGAATTGGGTGCTGTTATTTTTGCATTAAAGACTTGGAGGCATTATTTATATGGGGTCAAAAGTATTATATATACCGACCACAAAAGTCTCCAACATATATTTAATCAAAAGCAACTCAATATGAGACAACGCAGGTGGATTGAACTGTTGAATGATTATGATTTTGAGATTCGATACCACCCGGGGAAGGCGAATGTGGTAGCCGACGCTTTGAGTAGAAAGGACAGAGAACCTATACGGGTAAAAGCTATGAATATAATTATTCGTACTAACCTTACTACTCAAATAAAGGAGACGCAACAGGGGGTTGTAAAAGAAGGAAATTTGAAGAATGAGATACCCAAAGGATCAGAGAAACATATTAATATTCGAAAAGACGGAACTCGATATAGGGCTGATAGAATTTGGGTACCAAGGTTTGGAGATGTGAGAGAAATGGTACTTAAAGAAGCACATAAAACCAGATATTCAATACATCCCGGAGCGGGGAAGATGTATAAAGATCTCAAGAAACACTTTTGGTGGCCGGGTATGAAATCCGATATTGCTAAATATGCAGGAGAATTTTTGACGTGTTCTGAGGTCAAAGCTGAACATCAGAAATCATCAGGTCTACTACAACAACCTGAAATTCCGGAATGGAAATGGGAAAACATTACCATGGATTTCATTACTAAATTGCCAAGGACAGCAAGTGGTTATGATACTATTTGGGTAATAGTTGATCGTCTCACCAAGTCAGCACACTTCCTGCCAATGAGAGAAGATGACAAAATGGAGAAGTTGGCGCGATTGTATTTGAAGAAGGTTGTCTCCAGACATGGAATACCCGTCTCTATTATCTCTGATAGGGATGGTAGATTTGTTTCAAGGTTCTAGCAGACATTGTAACAAGCATTGGGGACTCGTCTAGACATGAGTACTGCCTATCATCCACAAACTGATGGGCAGAGCGAAAGAACGATACAAACGCTTGAAGACATGCTACGAGCACGTGTTATTGATTTCGGAATCAGTTGGGATCGACACCTACCGTTAGCAGAATTTTCCTACAACAACAGTTATCATTCTAGTATTGAGATGGTACCATTTGAGGCACTTTATGGTAGAAAGTGCAGGTCTCTGATTTGTTGGAATGAAGTGGGGGATAGACAGATTACGGGTCCGGAGATAATACAAGAAACTACCGAGAAAATCATCCAAATTCAACAACGATTGAAAACCGCCCAGAGTCGACGAAAGAGCTACGCGGACAGTAAAAGAAAAGATATAGAGTTTGAAATTGGAGAAATGGTCATGCTTAAGGTTTCACCTTGGAAAGACTTTGTTCGATTTGGTAAACGGGGGAAACTAAATCCAAGGTACATTGGACCATTCAAGATTATAGATCGTGTCGGACCAGTAGCTTACCAACTGGAGCTACCTCAAAAACTCGCGGCTGTACATAACACTTTCCACGTCTCGAATTTGAAGAAATGTTTTGCTAGAGAAGATCTCACTCTTCCATTGGACGAAATCCAAATCAATGAAAAACTTCAGTTCATTGAAGAACCCGTCGAAATAATGGATCGTGAGGTTAAGAGACTTAAGCAAAACAAGATACCAATCGTTAAGGTTTGAGGGAATACTCGTAGAGGACCCGAGTTCACCTGGGAGCGTGAAGATCAGATGAAGAAGAAATACCTGTATCTATTTCCAGAAGATTCGTCAACACCTTCAACAGCTTAAAATTTCGGGACGAAATTTATTTAACGGGTAGGTACTGTAGTGACTCGAACTTTTCCATGTTTATATATATTAATTGAGATTGATATTTACATGACTAAATGTTTCCAACGTGTTAAGCAATCAAACTTATTAAGACTTGATTAATTGAAATAAGTTTCATATAGACAATTGATCACCCAAGTTGACCGGCGATTCACGAAAGTTACAAATTTGTAAAAACTACATGTTGTGGTATATATAGACATATATATATGGTTGAAATGAGATTATGATGAGTAAGTATCTCACTAAGTATATTAACAATGTGTGATATACATAAGAAATAAGATTACTAAGTTAAGAAACTCGAAATGATATATATAACGATTATCGTTATAACAACGTTTTACTAGGTACATATGAATCATATTAAGATATTGATACACTTGGTTAATTATGTTAAATGATAATTAAATATATCATTAAGTGTATTAACAATGAACTACATATGTAAAAATAAGACTACTAACTTAAAGATTTCGAAACGAGACATATATGTAACGATTATCGTTGTAACGACATTTAACTGTATATATATCATACTAAGATATATTATATATCATAATATCATGATAATGTAACAATTTAACATCTCATTAGAAATAATAAACAATGGGTTAACAACATTTAACAAGATCGTTAACTTAAAGGTTTCAAATCAACATTTACATGTAACGACTAACGATGACTTAACGACTCAGTTAAAATGTATATACATGTAGTGTTTTAATATGTATTCATACACTTTTGAAAGACTTCAAGACACTTATCAAAATACTTCTACTTAACAAAAATGCTTACAATTACATCCTCGTTCAGTTTCATCAACAATTCTACTCGTATGCACCCGTATTCGTACTAGTACAATACACAGATTTAGATGTATATACTATTGGTATATACACTCCAATGATCAGCTCTTAGCAGCCCATGTGAGTCACCTAACATATGTGGGAACCATCATTTGGCAACTAGCATGAAATATCTCATAAAATTACAAAAATATGAGTAATCATTCATGACTTATTTACATGAAAACAAAATTACATATCCTTTATATCTAATCCATTTACCAATGACCAAAAACACCTACAAACACTTTCATTCTTCAATTTTCTTCATCTAATTTATCTATCTCAAGTTCCATCTTTAAGTTCTAAGTGTTCTTCATAAATTCCATAAGTATAGTTTCATAAAAATCAAGAATACTTCAAAGTTTGCAAGTCTACTTCCAAGCTTTCTAATCCATTCCAAGTAATCATCTAAGATCAAGGAACCTTTGGTTATTTATAGTAGGTTATCTTTCTAATTCAAGGTAATATTCATATTCAAACTTTGATTCAATTTCTACAACTATAACAATCTTATTTCGAGTGAAAATCTTACCTGAACTGTTTTCGTGTCATGATTCTGCTTCAAGAACTTTCAAGCCATCCAAGGATCCTTTGAAGCTAGATCCATTTTTATCATTTCCAGTAGTTTTATCCAGAAAACTTGAGGTAGTAATGATGTTCATAACATCATTCGATTCATACATATAAAGCTATCTTTTTCGAAGGTTTAAACTTGTAATCACTAGAACATAGTTTAGTTAATTCTAAATTTGTTCGCAAACAAAATTTAATCCTTCTAACTTGACTTTTAAAATCAACTAAACACGTGTTCTATATCTATATGATATGCTAACTTAATGATTTAAAAGCTGGAAACGCGATGAACACCATAAAATCGGATATACGCCGTCGTAGTGAAACCGGGGGCTGTTTTGGTTTGGATAATTAAAAACTATGATAAACTTTGATTTAAAAGTTGTTCTTCTAAGAAAATGATTTTTCATATGAACATGAAACTATATCCAAAAATCAAGGTTAAATTCAAAGTGGAAGTATGTTTTCTAAAATGGTCATCTAGACGTCGTTCTTTCGACTGAAATGACTACCTTCACGTACTTGTGTCTATTTTGTAAATCATAAAAAGTATAGGTTTATAGTCATAAATACAGGTTACAAGTCGTTTTTGTAAAGGTAGTCATTTCAGTTCGAAAGAACGTCGTCTAGATGACCATTTTCGAAAACATACTTTCACTTTGAGTTTAACCAAGATTTTTGGATATAGTTTCATGTTCATATGAAAAATTATTTTCCCAGAAGAAAAACTTTTAAATCAAAGTTTATCATAGTTTTTAATTATCCAAACCAAAACAGCCCCCGGTTTCACTACGACGGCGTATATCCGATTTTATGGTGTTCATCGTGTTTCCAGGTTTTAAATCATTAAGTTAGCATATCATATAGATATAGAACATGTGTTTAGTTGATTTTAAAATTCAAGTTAAAAGGATTAACTTTTGTTTGCGAACAAGTTTAGAATTAACTAAACTATGTTCTAGTGATTACAAGTTTAAACCTTCGAATAAGATAGCTTTATATGTATGAATCGAATGATGTTATGAACATCATTACTACCTCAAGTTTTCTAGATAAAACTACTGGAAATGAGAAAAATTGATCTAGCTTCAAATGATCCTTGGATGGCTTGAAAGTTCTTGAAACAGAATCATGACACGAAAACAGTTCAAGTAAGATTTTCACTCGAAATAAGATTGTTATAGTTGTAGAAATTGAATCAAAGTTTGAATATGAATATTACCTTGAATTATAAAGATAACCTACTGTAAATAACAAAGGTTTCTTGATCTTAGATGATTACTTGGAATGGATTAGAAAGCTTGGAAGTAGACTTGCAAACTTGGAAGTATTCTTGATTTTTATGAAACTATACTTATGGAATTTATGAAGAACACTTAGAACTTGAAGATGGAACTTGAGAGAGATCAATTAGATGAAGAAAATTGAAGAATGAAAGTGTTTGTAGGTGTTTCTGGTCATTGGTATATGGATTAGATATAAAGGATATGTAATTTTGTTTTCATGTAAATAAGTCATGAATGATTACTCATATTTTTGTAATTTTATGAGATATTTCATGCTAGTTGCCAAATGATGGTTCTCACATGTGTTAGGTGACTCACATGGGCTGCTAAGAGCTGATCATTGGAGTGTATATACCAATAGTACATACATCTAAAAGCTGTGTATTGTACGAGTACGAATACGGGTGCATACGAGTAGAATTGTTGCTGAAACTGAACGAGGATGTAATTGTATGCATTTTTGTTAAGTAGAAGTATTTTGATAAGTGTCTTTAAGTCTTTCAAAAGTGTATGAATACATATTAAAACACTACATGTATATACATTTTAACTGAGTAGTTAAGTCATCGTTAGTCGTTACATGTAAATGTTGTTTTGAAACCTTTAGGTTAACGATCTTGTTAAATGTTGTTAACCCAATGTTTATTATATCTAATGAGATGTTAAATTATTATATTATCATTATATTATAATATATTAATATATCTTAATATGATATATATATATACATTTAAATGTCGTTACAACGATAATCGTTACATATATGTCTCGTTTCGAAATCATTAAGTTAGTAGTCTTGTTTTTACATATGTAGTTCATTGTTAACACACTTAATGATATATTTAAATATCATTTTATCATGTTAAATAAAGTGTATCAATATCTTAATATGATACATATGTATTTAGTAGACGTTATCATAACGATAATCGTTATATATATCATTTCGAGTTTCTTAACTTAGTAATCTCATTTCTTATGTATATCACACATTGTTAATATACTTAGTGAGATACTTACTCATCATAATCTCATGTCAAATATATATATATGTCTATATATGCCACAACATGTAGTTTTTATAAATTTGTAACGTTCATGAATCGCCGGTCAACTTGGGTGATCAATTGTCTATATGAAACTTATTTCATTTAATCAAGTCTTAACAAGTTTGATTGTTTAACACGTTGGAAACATTTATTCATGTAAATATCAATCTCATTTAATATATATAAACATGGAAAAGTTCGGGTCACTACACCATTGCATGGAAAATTCATGATATTAAAGGAATAAGTCCTTCGTATTGCACACATAAAATCCTTATGGAAGAAGGTCATAAAACATATGTGCAACGCCAACGAAGACTAAATCCTAATATGCAAGATGTTGTTAAGAAAGAAATTATTAAACTGCTAGATGCAGGTTTAATTTATCGAATCTCTGATAGTCCATGGGTAAGCCCAGTTCAATGCGTGCCTAAGAAGGGTGGCATGACTGTCATCACAAATGAGAAAAATGAGCTTATTCCAATAGGATTGTAAGAGGATGGCGTGTTTGTATTGATTATAGAAAATTAAATGATGCCACCAGAAAAGATCACTTTCCCTTACCTTTTATTGATCAAATGTTAGAAAGATTAGCCGGAAATAGTTATTATTGTTTTCTTGATGGTTTTTCCGGATATTTTCAAATTCCAATAGCACCCGAGGACCAAGAGAAAATCACATTCACGTGCCCTTATGGTACTTTTGCTTATAAACGCATGCCATTTGGATTTGCAACGCCCCTGCAACCTTTCAAAGGTGCATGATGGCGATTTTTCACGACATGATAGAAGAATGCATGGAAGTTTTCATGGATGACTTTTCAGTCTTCGGTGATACTTTTGAATCATGTCTAGTTAATCTTTAACGAATGCTTATTAGATGTGAACAATCAAATCTAGTACTTAATTGGGAGAAATGCCATTTCATGGTTAAAGAAGGCATCGTTCTTGGTCATAAAATTTCAAAGGAATGAATTGAAGTGGATAAAGCTAAAGTAGATGTAATTGCTAAACTTTCACATCCCACCAATATTAGAGGAGTTAGGAGTTTTCTAGGGCATGCTGGTTTTTACCGACGTTTCATAAAAGATTTTTTAAAATTGCCACTCCTATGAATAAACTCCTAGAAAAGGATGCTCCATTCATCTTTTCAGATGAATGCATTCAATCTTTTAATATTCTTAAAGAGAAACTCACTAATGCACCGATCATGATAACTCCAAATTGGAATCTACCGTTTGAACTTATGTGCGATGCAAGTGATTTTGCAATGGGGGCCGTTTTAGGACAAAGGATTGAAAAACGATTTCAACCTATTTATTATGCTAGTAAGATGTTACAAGGAGTACAAACGAATTATACAACTACTGAAAAAGAACTCCTTGCTATTGTCTTTGCTTTTGACAAATTTCGATCATATCTCGTTCTAGCTAAAACGGTGGTCTATACCGACCATTCTGCTCTTAGATACCTTTTCTCAAAACAAGATGCTAAACCAAGATTAATCCATTGTATATTACTCTTACAAGAGTTCGATATTGAGATCCGAGATAAAAAGGGAGCAGAAAATCTCGCAGCTGATCATCTTTCTCGTCTTGAAAATCCTGAATTAGAAGTTCTAAATGAATCGGCCATACAAGACAACTTTCCTGATGAATATATATTGAAGATAGATTATAATGAAATTCCATGGTTTGCAGACTATGCAAACTACTTAGTATGTGGATTCCTTGAAAAAGGATTATCGTACCAAAAACGAAAGAAATTCTTTAGTGATATAAAACACTATTTCTGGGAAGATCCACATTTGTTTAAAAGTTATCCCGATAGAATAATACGCCAATGTGTATTCGGAGATGAAGCTAGTCAAATCTTAAACCATTGTCACACAGGACCAACAGGAGGGCATTATGGGCCTCATCTCACAGCAAGAAAAGTTTACGATGCTAGATTCTATTGGCCTACAATTTTCAAAGACGCACACCTTCTTTGCAAATCCTGTGATGCTTGTCAAAGGGCCGAAAAAATAAGTCAACGTGATGAAATGCCACAAAATGTCATTCAAGTATGTGAATTATTTGACATTTGGGGTATTGACTTTATGGGTCCATTTCCAAAATCTCATAATAATCTCTACATTCTCGTTGCCATTGATTATGTATCTAAATGGGTGGAAGCACAAGCTCTCCCGACTAATGATGCACGAGTTGTAATCAACTTTTTAAAACGTCTTTTTGCAAGGTTTGGAACACCGAAAGCTTTAATAAGTGATCGGGGTACTCATTTTTGTAATAACCAACTTGAAAAAGTTCTCAAAAGATATGGAGTAACTCATAAAATCTCAACTGCTTATCATCCACAAACAAGTGGACAAGTTGAAAATACCAACCGAGCTTTAAAACGTATTCTAGAGAAAACCGTATGATCAAATCCGAAGGAATGGTCCATTAAATTGGAGGATGCACTCTGGGCTTTTAGAACAGCCTACAAAACTCCAATTGGAACCACACCTTTTAAACTCGTTTACGGAAAAGCATGTCATCTTCCAGTAGAAATTGAACACAAAGCATTTTGGGCTTTGAAGACATGTAATCTTGATTTGCATGAAGCCAGACGTCTACGATTAAGTCAACTAAATGAATTAGAAGAATTAAGACTTGAGGCATAGGAAAATTCATTAATCTATAAAGAAAGAACGAAGAAATGGCATGATAAAAGAATAAGAAGTTCAAAAGAATTTAAAGAAGGAGACAGAGTTCTTCTTTTCAATTCATGATTCAAGCTATTTCCTGGAAAATTGAAATCAAGATGGTCTGGACCATTCATAGTCAAAAGAGTTTTCCCGTACGGAACAGTAGAATTAATAAATTCAAATGGGATTGAATTTAAAGTTAGTGGTCATAGAGTTAAACATTACATAGATAGTCCAATGGAAGTTGAAGATGAAGTTAATCACAATTTTAACACCACAGCTAACTAAGTGTGGGGAGAATCAAGTCTTTAAAGGGTAATATATATTTCCGTTAGAGTTAGATATTCTGTTTTCGTGTAGTTCTCGAGAATGGAATCCGAATGGTCTTTCCCTAGCAGACCCTAAAGAACTAGTCTTCTCCCCCCATTCTGAATTTTTATTTTTTTTAGGTTTTACGAGATGAAGACTTCCTGTGAATTAAACCATGGTCTAATGCTACACGCTTTAATCACTAAACGAAATAATGACACCCTTTCAAGTGAATTGGTATCATTAATCAGAGGTAAATTGGACGGAGTAAGAAAAGAATCCAGGAACGAAAATAATAAGTTACATTTTGGTAAAGAAAAATCAAAATTCACAGTGAAAAGAAGAGCACGACGCCTTGAAAGATGTCACAAATGCGGAAAATGGCCACAAGAAGGAAAATGCTCGACAAATCAGACATATTCCAATACCGAGTTCGTTACTTTATGCAGAGAAGGACCGTTCATATGTTTCGAAGAAAAATCGTTGAATGCTCGAGGTTATGCCTATGTAGCTATGGAAAACCAATTAGTCCGACTATCTTATGAGTGGGCTAAAGCAGGTCACTGAGAATTCTATCTCACAGGTAAGTTTGTACAGTTTTTATTTTTATTTTATTGCTTTTAACCTTTTGATAATAAATGCTAAATCGTTCGCTATAAAGTATTAAATTGGTATTCAATAAAATTAGGTTTTGCGACCGAAATTATTGATATCATACAAAAATTTACTACATCACTGCGAAATTTACCGTTTATTCTTAAGGTATAAATATCTTTAATCAATCAACCCAAAATATTTCAGAAATTCGTCAGGAGTAAAACTAGGTAATATAGCCGAAATTACTTTACCGAAAAGAGGGGCGTATATTTTTGATAATATTTGATTGATTAAAGTGGGATAAAAGACCAAAAAGATTTTTAATTTTTAATTTTACTATGTTTTTAAATTTAATATATAAATATTAAATTAATATTGTAAAACTTTTAAAATCAATATATTTAAGTTCGTAAATATTTGAAAAAATTTATGTTTTTAATATAAGTTTGTATGTATAAAAACAAAATTATAATATAAATTTGGTGTGAATTTTTAAAATTTTAATAATATGAATTATTAATTTTATGCATTTAAGTTTGGTGTGAATTTAAAAACAAAAATTTACTTTATTTCGTTAAGTTAAAAATATGATTTTTAAAATTCGTCGTAAGTTGAAGACTAGGTCATTGAACCGAAATTGCTTTACCCAAGGGAGGGACGAGAAATTTTATTATCATTATTTTTAATCTTATTGAATTAAAGTATGCCAAAAAAACCCAAAAACCTTTGCTTTTAAAACTGCGCTTAAAATTGACAAATTTTAAAATTTTGTCGAGGGACGGACTAGGACATCGTTCCGTAACGCCCTCATCCTAAAAAGAAACAAATTTTTAAAATTTTATTAATTTATGTTTTAAAAGTTATAAGTTTTTTATAAAAAAAAAAAAAGCAAAAATGTACTGTACCCAAACCCCATGCGATTGCATGGGATTTGGCCTTCCAATCCATGCGATCGTATGGAGCTGAAATTTTGGCCAGGATCAAATATCAGTCGACTGGTTTGTCTCCTCACAAACACACACATATACACACGAAAATCTCTCAAAACCTCACCAAATTTCACCAAATTTTCACCGTAATTCGTCAAATTTCTTGCTCTAATCATGCCTAGGTTCGGATTCTTCAACAAAAAGGTAAAAATTACACCCCTAAACTCTTAAAATTTCTAGTTTTTGTGATAATTACCAATATTTTACCTAATGCAATTTTGTTAATTTCTAGTGTAATTAGTATTAAATTGTTAGTATTTTATGTATGTATAACCTAGATTGATGCTATTTAACATGATTTGAAGCCAAAAACTTCAAAATTTTTAGAAATCTAGGGTTTGTGTTCTTGAACAATTTGGGGCTTTTTGATATAAATAGGTTATGGCCGATTTTTGTCATGAATTATTGCTAAATTAAGTAGTGTAACATGTTTAGGTAGCTAAATGATCCAAACTTTGATCCTAAACATGATTTTGGAGATTAAAGTGGACTTTTTAAGTCTAAAATTCATGAACTTGATTAATTTGATATAATTGCCATTTGAGACTTGTTTGATTGTTAGTAATGACTATTTTGACATGTTATTTGAGTTAAATGCTTATGAACTTTGTATACATTTTCATATGTGCTTATTTGAAAAAGTGTAGAATTGTAAAAAATGTGAAAATGTGTATAACTTTAATTTTGATTGAACATGTTATTGTGGTTAATTTAAGTTGTTATTTTGCTAATACTAATGCATATTTGGATGCACAAATTTTGGGTTTAATGTGTTTTGCAGAAAACCGATACTACTGGTGCTTCATCATCATCTAGACAACCACAACATGAACCTGAACCAGAATATGAGCCGCAATAAGAGCCAGAACCCGAACAAGAACCACAACAGGAACCACAACAACAACCTGATCAACATGTACCTTATTATGATCCGCTACAGTTTGTTAATGACTTCATAGTATTTTCGATGCATCCGCCAGTAGAATACCCAACGATTCCTGAACACACGTTGCATCCTAATCTGAGATTCGATAGAAGCTGGAGAGATTACCCGGCATATCAAAGTAATAAATTCAAATTAGTAACGAAAGATGTAGAGGTGCCTAGGGTAATTGATTGGGATCCTTTGGAAAGGGTCCAACTAGCTAACTCAGTTAGGGAGCATCTGATCCAAAGGTATGGTAGTTCTTCTTTTACCGATTGGGAACATCTATTCACCATTCGTAGACCTGTATATAAGGAATGGTGTGTTGAGCTGATGAGTACTATAGCGTTAAATGTAGATGTAGATAGATTAGATGATAGAAGGTTTCTTAGATTTATACTTGGCCGTAGGATGTACAGGATGTCCATGCTGGACATGGCCAGGGCTTTGCAGATATATACGCCCACTGAATTACTACTACCCGATTGTATGAATTTGATTTATCGTGGTGAAAGGGTAGATAGGAATTTTGATGCGAATGCCGTCTGGAGGCGTATGTCAGATTATAATGTTTTTGGGCGGGCAGGAACACATACCTACTTACATATTAACAGAGCCGAGCTTCATATAATTCATAGATTTTTGGCTAACTCGATTACACAGAGAGGTCACAACAAGGAAAAATTGACCTTACATAATTTATTTTACCTAAAGTGTATTCGAGACCCAAGAGGCTTTGTTAATATCCCTTACTGTGTTGGTTTTTATTTGTCTAAAATGGTGGAAGGAATGCAGGAAGGGGGGATAATTGGAGGAGGTATTTTTGTTACTCTCATTGGAGAGTATTTAGGTGTAGATAGGGATCAAGGGGGTCCACTTATGGTATGTAGGGAACAAGTTGAACCTTTAGGATTAAGGGTTTATGCGGGTGCTAAGTTATTGAAGAGTAGACGCAACCAGGCAATACCCTATGAAGGTAGTCATCCTCAGGTAGAGAGAGGTTCAGACGAGGAAATGGAGGAAGCGGATGACATTAGGGATGTCATTCGGGAGGCTATGACTGATGTCTACCAGCGTGTAGATGAGGTAGATATGACAAACGCGGAGAGATTTCGTCGGATGGAGCAGTGGCAAGCCCAGAATGATTACGAGCATTCCAGGCAACGATAACATGATAGATGGGACTATCATCAGTACCAGATTATAAGCCGGCTGTCACCTCAGGATCACTACGTTCTGACCCGACCAGCTTACTATCCTCCACATCAGCCTGAGATGAGACCACCATTTACTCTATACGACCCTAACCAGGCATACCAGTACACCTATCACCAACCATGGAACCCGGACGATGACATGAACTGGAACCCCTATCCAGATTGATTTAGTTCCGGTTGGTAATTTATATGATTTTTAATTTTTATTATTTATGTTTATTTATGTTTAAACACATTATATTATGATACTTTTATTGTAATGTTTAATATTTTTATTTGTTGTACTAATGTTTCATATTTGATTTGAAAGTGGGATTTTAAGTACCATTTCAAATTACCATGCATGTTTATATTTGTATTGTATGTATTTTATTTCATGTACACAACAGGGTAAAACAGCGCATTTTCAAAGACTGGCATTAAGTTCAGCAAAAGCTAGTACTTTTGACGACAAAACAAAAAACAAATATGATGTAACAACAAGACGGAATGAACAAATGATGTGCATCATTTATCATTCAACAAACAAACGCCAATATGTTTGGAAACTTTGGTAAAATTTTATCATTTTTCTACGCTAATCACCCTTAATAATTTAAATTGTTACTGATTTCTTGCAAATGAGGGCATTGCAAGATCTTAAGTGTGGAAAGGGGTTAAATTCTTTCGGATTTTTAAAATTTTTACCTTATACACTTGGTTACCATTAAAAATACTAGTAACGCAGTAGTTGTATTAGAATCTAGTGCTCTCTGATAATAAAGAACAACCCTAGTCTTATATACTGACTACCCAATTCTAGTAAAATTTTTCAAAATTTTCAATTAAATGAACTCAAAATCATGTTTATACATATTTATGAACGATAAAACTAGGTGTTAACACCGAAATTATTGTTACCTCGGAAAGGACATAAATTGAGAAACAGCCTAAAATGTTAGAATCATTTAAAATGGAATAGAGGACAATAAAAAGGCAAATAAAAGAAAATAAAAGCCAAGTGTGGAAAAATTTACCAAGTTATTTTGAACATATGTCACATATTTTTTTTGTAACAAATAATTGAAAATACTTTTGCTTTGGACTAAATTAATCAATTCCATCATTAAAAGAAAGTAAAGTCTTCCGAAAAAGAAACGCGCTTCTTGATTTAGGTCATGAAGTTGTCGTCCAGACCAGCTGTAGGTTGACGAAATATCTAGAAAAGTCATCACTAAAATCAGACGGAAATCCACGGACCTCAGCATCAAACAGGGTCGCCAAGTGTTCAGACTTATCCTAACCATGAGAGGATCTGTCTCGTAAAATGGAGAGGACGCAGTGCAAATTAGCTGGATAAGACTAATGAATCAGACCCCCAGAAAGGATAATCTCCTTAAAGATCAAAAATCAGCTTTTAAGACTGATATTACTCAATCCTTGAGATTGATTTTAAAGATTGAGAATTACAAACTCATGGAATTCAATGATATCTAAACTCGAGCTTGAACGAGAAAATATTTTGATCAAAATTACAAACCGATTTGTTTTCTGAAAACCCATTTTAAATGCGTTCATTACCATTGAACGTAAAATCCTAGGAATTCACCTGGAGTTCATTAGGTCAGCTGAACCAAATCGGGTGTCAACCGTAAGAACGGTGGTTGCATAGTATGGTCGAAGATAGGACCTTGTGCCAGACCGAAAAACTATAGGGTGAGCTTTACTATTGCTCCTACCAAGAATAGTAATTGCATCCGACACGTTATAGACCATAATTAAAAGCATGTCAGGGGACATTGCCTTAACAGTTGCTTGTTCAACGCTTTCCTTTACAACCGGACGGTAGTTTACCGACAGGTAATATACGGAGCAAGTAGACTGGACGTGTTGCTTTCCCAATACAAGGTTAGCAAGTGGGTGACACAAAACCGCAAGTTTTGAGCTAAAATTTTCAAATATGAAACCACCAAGCCCATAAAAATAATTTGCAAACACCGGTGAAGGGTTATTCAGGAAAACTTATCTAGGGTAAAAGCTAGATTTAATTTTCAAAAGATCAAATGTTTTCATAAAGATCCAATTTCCTTAAGGATCTAAATTTTCATAGTCATGTGGGACTGTAAACCACATCGTTACTATCATTGTTTATACCGCCGTATAGAAATCACTGATGTACAAAGTGTGAAGAATAAAGAAGTGATTCTAGTATTTTTATTTCAAGACTATATTGCTTGAGGACAAGCAACGCTCAAGTGTGGGAATATTTGATAATGCTAAAAACGAACATATATTTAATAGCATTATCCCTCAAGGAAGACAAGTTTTTAGTTGCAATTGTTCTATTTACAAGTGATATTCGTTTAAATAATAAAAGGTGAAGACAAAAGACAGATTCGACGAATTGAAGACGCAAACGACCAAAAAGCTCAAAAGTACAAAGTACAATCAAAGTGGTTCCAATTATTGATAAGAAACGTCTCAAAATTACAAGAGTACAAGACGCGAAACGCAAAATACAAGATATTAAATTGTACGCAAGGACGTTCGAAAATCCGGAACCGGGACCAAAGTCAACTCTCAACGCTCGACGCAACGGATTAAAAATTACAAATCAGCTATGCACATAAATATAATATAACATTTAAATAATTATTATAATTATTTATATATTTTATTTATTTATTAAAACGTCGACAAGCTTGTGAACAAAAACATGTGAGCTGGTACCTACCTTCATGCGATCGCATGGCCTGGAGGCACAAAAGCCATGCGATCGCATGGCACACTTTTTCAGTTCAGGTCCTATAAATTTCCAGTTTGGTGATGATTTTATACATCTTTTTCTTCTCTTCTCTCAACGTATAATAAATAAATATATATTATAATTTTAATTTTAATTTTAAATTCTAATAATAAGGGTATGTTAGCGAATGTTGTAAGGGTGTAAGTTAAAATTCTGTCCGTGTAACGCTACGCTATTTTTAATCACTGTAAGTTATGGTTAATGTTATTTTTAAATTAATGTCTCGTAGCTAAGTTATTATTATGCTTATTTAAGACGAAGTAATCATGATGTTGGACTAAAATATTTAAAATTGGGTAATTGGGCCTTGTACCATAATTGGGGTTTGGATAAAAGAACGACACTTGTGGAAATTAGACTATGGCTATTAATGGATTTTATATTAACTAAACGATACCTCGTTAATTTAATATATAGACTTATAATTTGACGTATTTATATATAACCACATACGCTTGACTGGGTACGGTGGGCGGGATATCTATAAATACCAATAATTGTTCATTTTACCGGACACGAAACTGGATTAATAGTTAATAGACTTGTTGAAACAGGGGTGGATTACATTCAAGGGTAATTGGTGTAATTGTTAACAAAGTAGTAAAACCTTGGTTTACACGCAGTCGATAACCTGGTGTATTCATTAAACAAAGTATTAAGACCTTGTTACAATTCGAATCCCCAATTAGTTGGAATATTTGACTTCAGGAATAAGAATAATTTGACGAAGACTTCCGTATTTTATGATTATGACTGATGGACTATTATGGACAAATCCGTATGGATATATCGAATAATCCAGGACAAAGAACAATTAACCCATGGGAATAAACTAAAAATCAACACGTCAAACATCATGATTATGGAAGTTTAAATAAGCATAATTCTTTTATTTCATATTTAATTGCACTTTTAATTATCGCACTTTTATTTATTGTTATTATATTTAATTGCACTTTTAATTATCGTACTCTTTAATTATTGCAATTTTATTTTATCGCACTTTTATTTAACGCAATTTCATTATCGTTATTTACTTTACGCTTAAAATTAAGTTATATTTATTTTTAATATTTTACATTAGGTTTTAACTGCGACTAAAGTTTTAAAAATCGACAAACCGGTCATTAAACGGTAAAAACCCCCATTTATAATAATAATACTACTTATATATATTTTTGTATTTTTACAAATATAGTTTTTAAAAAAATATAGCGTTAAGCTTGTTTAAAAGATTCCTGTGGAACGAACCGGACTTACTAAAAAAACTACACTACTGTACGATTAGGTACACTGCCTATAAGTGTTGTAGCAAGGTTTAGGTATATCCATTCTATAAATAAATAAATATCTTGTGTAAAATTGTATCATATTTAATAGTATTTTCTTGTAAAAATTAATACTATTTCATATACTCCTCGCATAACATCAAAGGGGAGCATCACTGTTTGTATCATTGGATGATTGTCCGCCAGCCATGAAGGGCAGACAAAAGGTGATGAGTGACGGCCAGGAAAAAAGAAGAAAAAAAGGGTTAGGGAGGTTTAAGAGGCTGATACCATATTACGATGGGTAAAACACACCTTTTTGTGTGTATTGTATTATGCCATTTAAATAGATTACAAAGTATCCAAAATAAGAGAGATACATACAATATATAACATAAATAAAAGATGTACACAATATACACTATATATAAACCGTTACAAGTCAAAACATACGAGTGGATTAATAAGCGTTCGAAACGAAAGGTCTCCGAGTGGTTACAATGGTTGCTCGACCCTTCTAGCTTGGGCCAACCTCGTATCAACAATCTGGATCCAGGGTGACAGACTCAACTTCTTACATGTGCGAATGATTATTTGTGTTTTTTCGCTATTGTCATGTATATATAGTGACTCGAATACAGTAGCTTGTTTATATTGTCTGGTGGCTACTGCTTTCCATGATGTTGGTCATCTCCAACATTGTAATTGTTGTATCTTGTATCTTGTTTATAATATATATATATATATATATATATATATATATATATATATATATATATATATATATATATATATATATATATATATATATATAATTGCTTTTAAAAAAAAATAAAAAAAATTCTATGCGGTATTTACATATTAACTAATAGACAAAAGTTATGAATAGTTCCAGGGGCATTTTCGACTTTTCACTTCTTTTTTTTCTCAATTTTAACTAAATTTCATTTTACCAACAAAGGCCCCCACACTTTTTTGAAAAATTCAAATCGACCCCCCCAAACAGGGGGTAAAGTGTCAAATAACCATTTTCATAAAAAAAAATCTTAAATAAACTCCACTCAAATATTCCACGGGTCATATCTTCTCGCTCGCAACGAGTTAAATTTTTCCGACACCATCGTTAAACTCGAAATAATTTTAGGAACACAATGTCACTAGCTATACGCAAAACGGACGCTTTTTAAAAAACGCTAAATATTTGGGGTACTTTTCATACACGTTGATTTTGCGTTAAATTTTTAAAAGTCGACAATTACATAGCGAAACGCGGAGATGCACATATATTGTTAATTTAAAATAACATTTAAATCTCTCACGGGTTATATACCTTTTAGTTCGACTCGAGTTGCGCTTCAACGACATCATCGTTAGCCACAAAATAATTTTATTAAACGCAATAAAATAGATTAAAAATCGAACCCCCGGCGCGAAGCGAGGGTTCAATAACTAGTTACTACAATTCAAAACAAAGCACTTAAGTTTCAATGAGTTAAATGTTGGAATCTAAAACTTACAAACAAATAATTCGATAATTATTAATTCATTTAATATTTTTATTAATTATTCCACAATTTTGTTATTCGAAACACAAATATTACATGTATTTAATTTTTCGAATTTTTAAAGACAACCTAAAGGGTTGTTACTAGGAGATGGTTAAAATTATAAAGTGGGTGGTTACTTTAAATGTAAAAATAATACGGAGTATTAACATGTCTTAATATCATAATGACAACTCTTATGACAACTTGTTATTAGAAAATTTCTTATTTATTTTTTTACACATATGGTTTCAGTATATTGTCAAACTTAACCGTTATACATAGAAATACAGCATGTAAGCTTGTTATTCAGTCAACGTGTTATTCTTTTCACTTATACTAATACTCATGAGTAAAATTTGTGAGTTTACCAATTCACAACGAGTACTTAAGAGTTACAATTATTGTCACACTCATTACCATCTCTAATTTGAAAAAATAAACATGAAAAAACATAAAAAGTTTAGAAACAAGTTTAGTAAATCATAATTTAGGATTTTAAATAATAATCAAAATATCTATCTTCTGTCTTCTATACATATGTAAATCAAAAAGCTCTTTGTGTAGGTGTCATTTTATTATTAAATTGAATTAATTGTTAATTATAATTCAATATATATGTATGTATATATACATGACATTCCTTTTTAATTTTTTTGTCTTTATTTACGATTAACTTCCCTCACACTTAGGTGCCAATTGTAATTTATCAGGGGTATAAAGGATAACTTCAGAGATATAATAGGTAAATTCACTATTTAAAATAACCCACCAAACAAAAATAAATTTACGAAGTAAACACAATAAATGGTATTCGACACGGAGCTTCGATACACTACTAACGGAACATTTCTTTTTAAGAATAAATATGGAAGTTATTTGAATTTACACTTTAAGCATTTAAAATATTTATGAACACGCAAATATAACTATTATAATATTAATTATAAATAACGACTCCCCAGAGTATCGTTATTTTGATAGAATTACTAACAATTTTTCTAAAATTAAACTCGTGGGTTACACTTTTATTCAAAAAATAATTGAATATAATAATTCTAAAATAATATAACTTAGACTTTACTAGCGTTACGTTCCATGACAAATTTTCAATGTACTCATATTTTCTCTAAATATTACGTAATATAATTAAAAAGATATTAATGGTGAGAAAAGCAAAATTGTAGACATTAAGTTACCAAAATACCAACCACTCAAAACCACTTTTGAAATTTGTTAACACCACGGGCACTTAAACTCCAAAGAACTTTTAAAATTTGTCAACACTGCAGGCTCTTCAACTCAAAAGAATAATTGTTTAAAAAAATCAATTAATTTGGCACGATTATTTTACCCACCGTGAAACACACAGTTTTTAAAATTTGTCAATATCAGGGGCTCTTAAACAATTCTTATGCTTTTCATAATTTTTAGCATCACTATTTACATACTAATATGAACTGCAAATTACATTTTTTACGAATTTTTACACATTCGTGCAATACACAGGCTCAAAAAACCCGGTATACATATATATCTAAATAATAAAACCAAAGTCGTGTATATGTAAAACATGTTTACGACACATGTCTTATAAAACATATATCTCCCTAATACAAGCGCTTTCTATTTAATTCGTTTTCCTTTTATTATTCATCACTTTTAGCATTGTTAGACCATATATAATGGGGCTGCATTGCCCCAAATGCTCATGTGGTGTCAAGACAAACGCCCCCACAAACGCCTGGAATAGAGCGTTTGTGGGCGTTTGTCTTCATGCGTTGGTCGGCGGATCACAACGAGAGGAAAGGGGCGGCTTGTGACATGGCAACATGCAATTGGTTATGAGTATTTTCTCTCTCCCACTTTTAATTATTTACACCTCAAATACCATCAAATTTTACCACATCACCGTCAAACTTCTTACAAAAGCCCCTCATTACAACTTCCCCCTTTCCCTGTCATGGTCCAGTCATTGACTTGCTCCAAAAAGTACACTTTACTCACTCCACGTCACAATCACTACTGTTATTTATGATCTTACTTCAACCTCACAGTGTCAAACCTTGAATCCCGTGTTAACATGGAAAACGTTTTCAAATGTATCTATGTCCTTTAAACATGGGAAATGATACTTCCACACTTACTTCCACACTTAATTTTTATAAATTCACCACAATTTAGTGTAACTTTTCAAAATACCCTTTATGTTAAAACAGAACCCAAAATACCCTTTCATTCAATCGGCAGCAAAAACAAAACTCATTCTAATTTCTTTCTACTCTAATTCCTACCCATTCTAATTTTATTAAATTTGTATCCACTAGCAAACAAAAAGAAAAGCCATTCAGTCGCACCAAATTCTCTATTATTCATTTACGATTCTATAATCATGATTCTTACATTTTTTCCAATCTGGGTTTTCTAATCCGATCCATGTGTTGCCAATGAAAAACAATGAAAAACTCAAGTTCACTTCAATGTAACTTTTGTCCATGGTCAACCTTTGATTAATCTAAGTCAAACCTATTTAACTCTAAAAATGCTTCAGAAAAAAACCCGCATATTAATCTAATGAAAAAAGTTGGGTTTGAAAACTGTAGGAAATAGTACCCGAAAATATATATTATATATATATTCATTATAAATAAGAAACTGTTATAATAATAATAATAATATAGATATGGATAGTCAATTTTGGTGTATACATATAGTCAATTTTGGTACACAAAGTATGTATTTTTATATTGAGATTTTAGGCTATAAATACTCATGAATGCAAGCATTAAACTTGCACCATTTCTCACACTTACAAAGTGTTTCTTTCTTTCTCTCCATTATCATCTTTGTTCTTACACTTCATTATTAGTATTCTAAATCAAGAATCAAATCACTAAAGGTAGTTATAAGCCTACTGAATTATAACATCAAGAATCAAACCACTAAAGGTAGTTATAAGCCTACTGAATTATAACATCAAGAATCAAACCACTAAAGGTAGTTATAAGCCTACTGAATTATAACACGTTATCAGCACGATAATCTTAATACTAAATATGGTTGGCTCTGCCACCAAAATGATATATGGTCGGTTATACCACCAAAATGATATATGGTCGGTTATACCACCAAAATGATATATGGTCGGTTATACCACCAGAATGATATAGGTCGGTTATACCACCTGAAAAAATATATGGTCGACACTGTCGCCAAATTTTCATTTATGTTTACTAATATTTATATTTTTGTTATATAACATTTATTTATGATTGCTTACACATGGTCGACACTGTCACCTACTTATCATTTATGTTATATTAAATTTATGTTTAATGTTTATGAATATAAATTGACTCTAATTTATCATGATGTTTGTTTTAATTTTTGATAATAGAAAATGTCGAATCTGGAAAAGCTTAAATTTACTCCTTTAGAATCAACTGGAAACAACTACATGCCATGGGTTATAAAAGTAAAAATGCATCTTAAATCAATGGGCATTCTTGAAACCATAAATGAAAACAACACTTGTTCTGAAAAAGAACAAGCTACGGCATGTTGCTTTATTCATCAACATATTGATGAATGCTTACAAAATAATTATGTGACTGTAGAAGATCCCCATGTTTTATGGGAAGGTCTCAAAAGCAGATTCAATAATCAAAGAGAAATTTTACTTCCAGCTGCAATGGAACAATGGAGAACATTAAGGTTCCAAGACTTTAAGAAAGTAAATGAATACAGCTCAGCTCTGTATAATACATGTTCACAACTTAAATTCTGTGGACATGAAATTAGTGATGCAGACATGATGGAGAAAACTTTCTCCACAATGAATGCTGCAAACATCACAGTGCAAAGAAATTTGAGAATGCTAAAGTTCAAAACATATCTTGAACTTAATTCATATCTCTTAGTTGCAGAGCAAAATGATGAGCTATTAATGAAAAATCAGCAATCCCGTCCTACTGGTACACTTGCAATCCCTGAAGCAAATACTGCAAATAATTATAAACAGGGACAAGGACGCGGGCAAGGTCGTGGTTATAATAACCATCACCATCATCATGCCAAAAGCCATAACTATGGTAGAAACCATCCTTATGGTAATGGTAATGGGCGTGGACGTGGTCGTGGTCGTGGCCGTGGTGGTCAAAGAAATAGTAATCCACGAAAATATAAATATCAACCACAAAACAAGCCCATTAAACAAGATGTTGAAGAAAATTCTTCTAAAAATTCTGAAGAATCTTGCTACAGATGTGGTAGAATGGGCCACTGGGCTAATACTTGCCGAACATCTAAACATCTTGTTAAGATGTATCAGGATTCGCTGAAAGGTAAAGAAAAGGAAGTAAATTTTGTGGATAATATTGATCCAACAGTCACTGAGAAACCATCTGATTTATATGAAGATTTCTTGAATGTTTAAGTTGTGTGTCTTTTGAAAAATAAACGATTTAATATCGTCTGTCTTTGTCATTATGTTTGCTAAATGTTTCAGTACTATCTATTTGCGTTTAAAATATTGTGTAATATTAATGTACTCACTATTTATTTCTTATATATGAAGTTCAATATGAATTTTGCTGGAATACAACATCAATCAAGTGGTGGAGATCTCTGTATAGCAGACAGTGGAACTACACACACTATACTTAAATCCGAGAAATATTTTATTGATCTAAAACCAACGGAAGGAACTATACATACAATATCAGGACCTGCTAACTTGATAAAAGGGATAGGAAAGGCAAATTTCATACTACCAAATGGTACAAAATTTTTAATAAATGATGCCTTATTTTCTCCCAAGTTAAGCAGAAATTTATTGAGTTTCTCCGACATATACCTTAACGGGTATGATTATCAGTCAGTGACAACAGAAAATGAGAAATATTTAAGTATCACTGACAAGAGTCATGTGGTTGAAAAACTGCCAAGACTTAGTTCTGGATTACATTATACACATATAAATGTACCAGAAATACATATGGTAGTTAACGAAAAATATATTGATCCTGGTGTATTCAGTTTATGGCATAACAGATTAGGCCATCCAGGATCAACAATGATGAAAAGGATTATTGAATGTACTCATGGACATCCACTAAAGGATAGAAAAATCCATCATGATACAATGGTTCCATGTACATCTTGCTCTCTTGGAAAATTGATAACTAGACCCTCACCACTTAAGGTTGAGAAAGAATCACCAATGTTTCTTGAAAGAATTCAAGGTGATATATGTGGACCAATTCATCCACCATGTGGACCATTTAGATATTTCATGGTTCTAATAGACGCATCTAGCAGATGGTCTCATGTTTGTCTGTTATCAAGCCGTAATGTGGCATTTGCAAAATTTCTTGCCCAAATTATTAAATTGAGAGCTCATTTTCCTGATTACACCATTAAAAGGGTGAGACTTGATAATGCTGGTGAATTTACATCTCAAGCATTTAATGACTATTGCATGTCTATAGGAATTGTTGTTGAACATTCTGTTGCTCATGTGCATACACAAAATGGTTTAGCCGAGTCATTGATTAAACGTTTACAGTTAATCGCTAGACCATTGATAATGAGAACAAAACTCCCTGTATCTATATGGGGTCATGCAATTTTACATGCTGCTGCATTGATTCGCATCAGACCAAGTGCAAGTCATAAATATTCCCCCCTACAACTTGCTTTTGGTCAAGAGCCAAATATTTCCCATCTTAGAACATTTGGTTGTGCAGTGTATGTTCCAATTGCGACACCACAACGTACAAAAATGGGTCCTCAAAGGAGGTTGGGAATATATGTTGGATATGAAACATCTTCAATATTAAGGTATATTGAACCTATGACAGGTGACGTTTTTACAGCACGTTTTGCTGATTGTCATTTTAATGAAACATTGTTCCCTAGATTAGGGGGAGAAATGAAAAATAAAGAAAATGATGTTTCATGGTGTGAACCTCAATTAAAGTATCTTGATCCTCGCACAAAAGAATGCGAGACAGAAGTTCAAAAGATAATGCATATACAAGAACTTGCAAATCAATTGCCTGATGCATTTACAGATACAAAAACGGTGACAAAATCATATATACCAGCAGTAAATACTCCAGCTCGAATTGAAATTCCAAAAGCTGGCAATAACGTCACTCATGAATCTTTGCCACGTCAGAAACGTGGAAGACCAATCGGTTCAAAGGATAAAAATCCTCGAAAAAGAAAATCAGCTGATAATGAAGTAAAAGAAAGTGTTCAAGAAGAACCACAAATCAGTACTCCTACTGCAGAGGAGATTGATGATGTCAATACAGAAATTGCAATCAATTATGCATATTCAAAAATATTATGGAACCGAAATGAAATGAAAAATCTTGATGAGAAATTTTCATTTAATGTTGCATATGACATCATGAATAATGATGATGATCCAGAACCAACATCTATGGTTGAATGTCAAAATAGACATGATTGGGCTCAATGGAAAGAAGCAATACGAGCTGAATTAGAATCACTCAATAAAAGAAAAGTTTTCGGATCCATCATTCTCACTCCTAAAGATGTGAAACCTGTAGGATACAGATGGATTTTTGTCCGAAAAAGAAATGAGAAAAATGAAGTTACAAGGTATAAAGCTAGACTTGTAGCTCAAGGTTTTTCTCAAAGACCGGGAATTGATTATGAAGAAACTTATTCTCCTGTTATGGATGCAATTACTTTTAGGTACTTAATCAGTCTGGCAGTTTCTAAAAATTTAGAAATGCATCTCATGGATGTTGTGACTGCTTATCTATATGGATCACTTGATAGTGATATATATATGAAGATACCTGAAGGATTTAAGGTACCAGAAGCATCAAATGCAAAACCCAAAGAAATGTATTCGATTAAATTACAAAGATCTTTATATGGGTTAAAACAATCGGGACGTATGTGGTATAACCGATTAAGTGATTACTTGATAAGCAAAGGGTATACAAATAATCTTACTTGCCCTTGTGTTTTCATTAAGAAAACAACATCCGGATATGTGATCATAGCTGTTTATGTTGATGATCTTAACATCATAGGTACAAATAAAGAGATCCATGAAGCCATTCAACTTCTAAAGAAAGAATTTGAAATGAAAGATCTCGGAAAAACCAAGTATTGCCTTGGTTTACAAATTGAGCATATGCCTAATGGTTTACTTGTACATCAAACAACATATACTGAAAAGATTTTGAAACGTTTCAATATGGACAAGGCAAAACCATTAAGTACTCCTATGGTTGTTAGATCACTCAATGTTGAAGCTGATCCATTTCGTCCATGTGAAGATCAAGAAGACATTCTTGGACCAGAAGTACCATATCTTAGTGCAATTGGAGCTCTTATGTATCTTACAAATTGTACAAGACCTGACATTTCTTTTGCAGTTAATTTGTTGGCAAGGTTCAGCTCTGCTCCTACCAAAAGACACTGGAATGGGATCAAACACATATTTCGATACCTTCGAGGAACTACTGATTTAGGATTATTTTATTCTAACGAATCAAAACAAGATTTGGTTGGTTATGCAGATGCAGGTTATTTATCTGATCCATATAAAGCTAAATCTCAAACTGGATATGTATTCCTAAATGGAGGTACTGCAATATCATGGCGTTCTCAAAAACAAACACTTGTTGCTACATCGTCAAATCATGCCGAAGTGATTGCATTACATGAAGCTACTCGAGAATGTTTTTGGTTGAGATCAATGACACAACTCATTACTGATTCTTGTGGACTAGAACGCGATAAAAGTCCAACAACTATCTATGAAGATAATGCAGCTTGCATAGCACAGATGAAAGAAGGGTATATCAAAAGTGACCGAACAAAACACATACCACCTAGATTCTTCTCATACACTCAAAATCTCATTAAGGACAACCAGATTGAAATGAGATATGTGCAATCTAGCAAAAACTCTGCTGATCTTTTCACGAAAGCACTTCCAACTGCTATTTTCAGAACACACGTTCATAACATTGGCATGAGACATGTTCAAAAGATGTAACAGCTGAAGCGATGTCTACTTGAGGGGGAGTCAACTCCATGCTGCACTCTTTTTCCCTTAGCTAAAGTTTTTTCCCACTGGGTTTTCTTTAGCAAGGTTTTTAACGAGGCAGTAATTTATAGTTGATCTTCAACAAAATAAAATTGCTATCCAAGGGGGAGTGTTATAATAATAATAATAATATAGATATGGATAGTCAATTTTGGTGTATACATATAGTCAATTTTGGTACACAAAGTATGTATTTTTATATTGAGATTTTAGGCTATAAATACTCATGAATGCAAGCATTAAACTTGCACCATTTCTCACACTTACAAAGTGTTTCTTTCTTTCTCTCCATTATCATCTTTGTTCTTACACTTCATTATTAGTATTCTAAATCAAGAATCAAATCACTAAAGGTAGTTATAAGCCTACTGAATTATAACATCAAGAATCAAACCACTAAAGGTAGTTATAAGCCTACTGAATTATAACATCAAGAATCAAACCACTAAAGGTAGTTATAAGCCTACTGAATTATAACATCAAGAATCAAACCACTAAAGGTAGTTATAAGCCTACTGAATTATAACAGAAACTATATATATGATGAAATATATATACCCTGAGTATGATGTAGTCAAAATGATATGTAAAAGAATACATGAATCATCTCACCAAAAGAAGCCGAGGCCCGTGTTTAACACGGTTCCCTTAAAACAGTTCCGCCATCTACACGTCGTCTGTTTCCCAGGGTACAATGGCCGAAGCAATAGTACCGCCGAACTTGAACACTTGCCCGAAAATATTGTTAACTAGTCCTTCATTAGCTAACCCAAATACTTTGTTTCTCACCTGACCAAACTTGTCAATGAATTAGAACAAAACTCACAAGCTTATGACGACTAATCCTTTCATATATGTGTGTGTTTCATGGTGACATACATGTCTACCATCAAATAAGAACCAAGAGTCTCTTACTTACATGAGAAAAATCTCCTTATATTACATGGAGAATGAGGATATTGAAGAGTCACTTAAATGACAATCAAATCTCCTTAAATGACAATAAAATGTCATAATATTCATATGTTATGAAATATTGAAGAGTCACTTTTAATAAAAATAAATATTACATTAACTAGTAAATTTTCAAATTCCTTTTAATCAATTATTCATATTTTTTCAACAATCCCCAACATGAATGAAATTGATAACCAATAGTATCAATAACACGATTCTCATTCATCTTGGCTCAAAACATCTCTTTAACCATCGATATCTCATTCACTTAAAATCTACTTGGATATATAACATTTTGTTATGAAGCCTTGGCCACCGACTACATAACCATATATTCCAAAGTTGATGTGAATCTCGTTTCACATAGATTTTTCAATGTGAATATAAATCGATCTCAAAACACACATGTTCAAACAACATTTTCAGCAGTTGAGTCTTGCATACCATATGTAGGTGTTACCCTTTGAATCTTCGCTCATGAAACACACTTAGTCTACTAGCTCTGAGTAGACGGCGATGTATTTGAACTCGTCTGCCGTTTGTGTAGGCGACAATACGCTTCACACAAGACTCTCCCTGACAAAGTCAAGTCCTCATAGTCATGTTCGTTATGGTCTCGAAACACTAGCCTGGTTCTGCGAGAGCCATTAAGTATTGTGCCCCAACAATACCCTTCGAAGCGACCCCACTTCTCCCTCACATAGGTGATTCACCACGAATGGCTACTGATTTACCATGTATGGCTACTTCAGTCGAATCATTAAAAGCCATAGGCTTAGCCTCGTACTTGTCACTTTTAGAAATGGACTAGGAAGTCTACTAATCGTTGAATAAACTCCCTTAAAAGACGCAAGGACTTTTATCAAATCCCCCACAGTGACCTCACCAGTTCATACAATTATGTTGTCCTATTAAACTCAGATCTTGGGATCTCCAGTCAACTGAGTTAGATTTTCCTTCATATAAACTTATTTAAGGGCTTCAGTCCCATTCCACAACATAATCTCTTCTCAACCCTATGGTTGTCGGATCCGAAATGTTATCATTTAACTTTACAAAGTTAACTACAATAACCAACAAAGAGATTAGTTGTTCTAGCGTAATTATATTGACTATGTTAAAATTAATTACCAATGTTATCATTTAACTTTACAAAGTTAACTACGATAACCAACAAAGAGATTAGTTGTTATAGCGTAATTATATTGACTATGTCAAAATTAATTACCATTCTTGGCTCAAATGATATTGAAATTTTAGCATTAACTAAATCCATATCTTTGACCTTTTATGATTCATATTATCACTAATCATCATGAACATTAATGATACACATAATGATCCGTCTCAAAATGACACTAACAAGTAGCGCCCGGCTAGGATCTTAACCGGCACCACCCATCTCGGAAGAAAGGCTCCTTCCCGACATCATCCGGCCTCATTTCAGTAACTTGATCAGGAGGTTACTTGTGAACATACCATGAAAGGGACCACGCCGAAGAAAGTGCACTGTCCCGGAACAGACACTTCATCCCAGAACGAGTACTCGATCCCGGAACAAACATACAAGCAAGTTGCAGGCCACGTCAGTCCACGAATCTAGAAAAGTTTGTTACAACCATGAAAGGGACATGTGCCACGTCACCATTCCCTCATAACATTTATAAATACGCGAACAAGATCACTTATTCAACAACATTGGATGCATTAATGTTACTCTACCCAAATTAATTACGGTAGCATTTCTCCAGTCGTTAACACAATTCCGATTGATATTCTGATCGTTATCGGAGTTAATCCTCACTTTTAGATATTAACTTATTTCATCCCGATCGAATAAGGTTAATCTAATCGATTGTTTTACGCCCTTGGAATCCAGATTTCAAATCAAGGTTTGCACAATTATTGGAGTTAAAACATTCGATCCACTCTTTTTCCCAAATCAAGCACTCAAACTCGAAATCTATCTATACTAGACGATTTTGGTTTGATCAAATGGCGCTATCTAAAAGTACGAAATTAATCACTACTCACCCTAATGAGCTGGAAGACGAAGAAGCAAGCCCAAATAGCACAACCGACGCTGATGTGCACATGATTCACTCATGGGTCGTGGGACAACGACGAAAATCAGGGGTGTTAGATGAATGGAAGCACGAACCAATCATCTTCCCTTCGTTATTCAATATTAACCCATCTTCAGACCCTGTTATTATACGAGCACACATCTCCAATTTCCAAATTGGACGAATATACACCGACATGGGGCAGAGGTTATGTTTGAACATTGCTTTCTGCAGCTACCAGAAAGCATCAGACGGCAAAAGAAAGCCGCAACTTCGCCATTAGCGGGATTCAACAGTGCTGCAACCTGGCCGGTGGGCTCCATCACGCTGGAGGTGTTTTGGGAACATTAACCTTCCAAAGCACCGCGGACATCGAATTTTCCATAGTCAAAACTGACTCACGGTATAACGTTATCCTAGGACGTAATGCCATGCAGAAATTTGGCGCAATTATGTCCATGTTACATGGCATGTTGAAGTTCCCAACCCCAGCCGGGGTAGCCACGATCCGGACTCAAGAATTGGAACCAATTGAGTGTATGCAAATATTCAAAGGCACTAATGATATTATAAATCAAGATAACGGTTATGTGTCCCCAAATCCTAAGCATCCGGACCAGCGGATCCAGATCGGTGCTACCTTGAGCACCAACGCGAGGGACACACTCTGTAAACTCTTAGCTGCAAATATTGATGTCTTCGCCTGGGAGCCATCCGACATGACGGACGTCTCACGAGAAATAGCTCAACACTGGCTAAACGTAAACCCGAAAATCACACCAGTTGTTCAGAAGAAAAGAGCAATGGCTCTAGAACGAAGCGAATTCCTGGATAACGAAGTGCAACGGCTGGTCGATGGCTGTATATTGAAGAAAGTAAAATATCAAACATGGGTGGCAAATCCCGTGATGATAAAAAAGGCAGACAGATCTTGGCGCATGTGTGTCGACTACAAGGACATCAACAAAGCATGCCCAAAAGACAATTACCCTCTGCCGAAAATTGACTGGAAGGTTGAGTCTCTCTCTGGTTTCCAGTTTCTGAGCTTCCTGGACGCATACAGGGGTTACCAACAAATCCCAATAGCAGACATCGACGAAGAAAAGACTGCATTCTTCACAAACAAAGGCATTTTCTGTTATACAAAAATGCCTTTTGGGTTAAAGAATGCCGGAGCAACATACCAACAGGTAATCGACAAAGCATTCCAGGACCAAATCGGGCGAAATATCGAAGCATATGTAGACGACATCGTCATCAAAAGCAAAACAGAAGAACAAATGATTTTTAGACATCATTGAATCGTTCGATTCACTACGCAAAATCAATATGAAGCTAAACCCGTCAAAATGCTCTTTCAGAATAGAAGAAGGCCGTTTCTTAGGCTTCACGATAACCCCGAGAGGAATCAAGGCAAACCTGAAGAAAATCCAAGCAAACGAAAATACGCAGTCACCCAGGAGTAAAAAAGACGTGCAAAGCTTAAACGGGAAGCTAGTGGCACTCACAAGGTTTCTGTCACGGGCCGCCGACAGAGCCCTTCCCTTTTTCCAAACGTTAAACGACTGTCTGAGCAAGAAAGATTTCATTTGGACGGATGAGGATGAGAAGGCCTTCCAGGATAAAGGAATTCTTAAAAGAACTGCCAACGTTAACGGCACCGATACCGGTTGAAACCCTCACGGTATACCTTACCGCCTCCTATGAGGCAATCAGCTCAGTTCTAATTGCTGACAGAGGTAAAACCCAAATGCCGGTATACTTCGTAAGCAAAGTATTACAAAACGGAGAAGTAAACTACACAGCCATAGAAAAACTAATTTACACCTTAGTGCACACAGCCAGACGGTTACGGCGATATTTTCAAGTACATCTGATACAAGTTTCACGGACCAACCGATCAAACACGTCCTAACTAGACCTGAAATTTCTGGAAGAATGGCGAAATGGGCAATAGAACTTGGCGAGCACGAAATCACCTTCCTCCCGTGACATTCAGTCAAGGCCATGTCATAGTTGACTTCCTGGTAGAGCTCCCCTCTGACATGATCAAACAAGGTGAAACCACTGTCACAAGAAGGGAAACGTATGAATTCTGGGAACTATATACGGATGGAGCGTTAAGTGAGGAGGGGGCCGGAATAGGCCTACTCCTCGTTTCCCCAAACAGAGAAGAAATAACCTACGGTATCCGGTTGACTCCTCCTCAAATAACGAGGTTGAGTACGAAGCACTAATAGCCGGATTACGCTTGGCAAAAAGTATTAATGTACGACAACTCGCAGCTTATGTCGACTCACAAATGGTAGCAAGCCAGTTAAACGGCAGCTTCGAAGCAAGAGATACATCGATGCAAAAATACCTAGAGCTTGCAAAAGCACTAACCAACACCTTCGCGGCATTTAAAATAAAGCAAATACCCCGTAACCGTAATATGAAAGCAGATGCTTTAAGCAAGCTTGCCTCTTTGCTCTACGACCACTTCACCAAAAAGGTTATGGTTGAAGTACTGGAAAGAAAGTCAACTGAGGAGGATACTCTCATGGAAACAATCACAACAGAAGAAGAGTGTTGGATGACACCTTTCATAAAACACCTTGCCGATGGTACCCTCCCGGAGGACAAGCTACAAGCCCGTAGGATACGAATGCGGGCACTAATGTATAACTTTAAAAATGGCATCCTGTATAGGAAATCATTCACAGAGCCTTACTTAAACGCATGCCAAAAAGATCATACAAGAAATGCATGAAGGAGCCTGCTCCACACACTCCGGATACCGAACGATAGTCAGCAGGATCAAAAGCATGGGCTATTTTTGGCCACACATGTACCGGGACACATATGATCTGATCATAAACTGTGAGGCATGTCAAATAAACGATCCCATCAACAGATCCCCTCATCGTAACATGATTCCTATACACGCCGGTTGGTCGTTCTGCAAATGGGGGATCGACATTGTCGGCCCATTCCCAAGAGGTGTCGGAAATGTTAAATTCCTAGTAGTCGCAATCGACTACTTTACAAAATGGGTCGAGGCAAAACCGTTAAGTACGATCACAGGAAGAAAAGTCTTAACCTCTGTATGGGAGGATATTGCTTGTCGTTTCGGTTTACCACGAGAGATAGTCAGCGACAACGGCACACAATTTGCACACAATCCATTTAAGGACTGGTGTGCAGACATGGACATTCAACAGTCATTTACTTCCATGGCCTACCCACAGGCCAACGGGTAAGTTGAGGTCACTAACAGAGACATCGTCGCCGGCATAAAAGCAAGACTAGGTAAACACCAACAAGGATGGGTGGATGAACTCCAACATGTACTATGGGCACACCGAACAACACCGAAATACAGTACGAATGAAACACCTTTCAGTCTGGTGTACGGCACCGAAGCAGTTATCCCGGCTAAAGCGCTTGTCCAACCAACCGAATAACAACATTCAAAGAACAACAAAACGATGAAGCATTACGAGAAAACTTGGATGCTCTGGAAGAACGGCGAACGATAGCACACATCCGGCAATTTGAGAAGAAGTAAAAAATTGCAAACCACTATGACAAAAAAGTCAAGCCACTGTACTTTCAGTTAAACGACTTGGTGTTACGTAGCAACGAGGCCAGCTGACAGCAAGACGTCGAAAAATTGGGCCCAAGATGGTAGGGACCTTACAGGGTTATTGGCATAACTGAGTATGTTGCATACCACCTGGAGACACCAGACGGAGTTCTGATACAACGCCCTTGGCATGCCTTTTGTCACGACCCTACTTTTTCCGTTATCTTTTACCGTTTATTATTTAACGGCCGTTAATTGTTATTCGTGCCACATCATTTCTATGACCTATATTATTATTTTAGTAATAATATATTAATTATTATGTGTTAAGTGAATATTTGTATTCATAATTAAAATTGTACGTTTCTACGTGTCGTGGATTTCTATCCGGCGAATCTTTTTGGTTTTCAAACCAACGGTCAGACTTTTGGGATATTTAAATCCAAATTATTTTAAATATGATATTTTGATGTCATATGATTATATATAGTGTTTATATATTTTATTTGTCGCGTGTACGTTATCTCTCCGAATATTTAATCGCGTAGCGGTGTTTTCGCGTTTCGGGTTTCGTTCGGGCTTTCGGGCCACAAGCTTTTGCACATTTAATCACGATGGGCTAAATGGGATCCCACTCCCTCTCATGTTGGGCCGAAATTCCCAAAGGGAGGGGGGTTTTGTGCTAAATCTTGAAACTTGGTGACATTTGATCAAAACCACATTTTAATTCACATTTAACCTAATCAAACTTCACCTTTCCTCTCCATTTATTTTTATGGCCGACCACTTCAGCCATCATCATCATCATCAACAATTGATATTCATCTAAAGCTTGGAATTTAGGGCTTTCATCGTATCCGGATTCGTCTCTTCGATCTCTACGCGTTCATACTAATCATTTCTTGATTAGGGTATAAACCATAACCCTAGCTTTTTGATTTTTATTCAATTTTACTGACTTTAAATGTTATTATGATAGTATAGCACTTCTGTATTGTTGTATTGATGATTATATGCGTAGAAATGCTCGATTGTGTATGTTTTCGGTTTGATTGATTTTGGACAGCGGACTAATTGACCATTTCAGTACATTTAACTGATGTTTTTGTTAAATTAAAGTGTTTAGATGTGTTCCTCTCATCAAGACATTGATTTTAGACTCCGGATTCATGTTATTTCGATTCTCGGAACTTAAGTTATGATTAAATTGGTGTTTTCATGAAATTAAAATATAAAAACGAATGTATTCAGTTTTGGTCCAACTTTGTGATCATTTTTGGAGTCTCTAGGGTGTACTAGTGACTAAAAATAGAAACTTTCTATATATGGAAACTTTTCAAAAATAGAAACTTTCTAAATATGAAAACTTTCTAAATATAAAAAGTTTCCTAAAATAGAAACTTCTCTAAAATAGAAACTTTCCTAAAATAGAAACTTTCCAAAAATAGAAATTTTTCCGAAAATGGAAACATGCCAAAAATAGAAAGTACGTGTTTTTACGCTGTCCTGATCAAACTGAAGCATACTGAGTGTTGTTCTATATATACTTGCAACAAGTACTATAGCTATCACACTAAGAGTTGACCTAAGTTAGTTATTTATATCGACCTGCTTTATTTATAGGTCGGCGTTGTGATCATTTTTGATCACTTTACTTCCTGCAGTTCACGTTTTCTGTGGCGCCCCGTACAAAATTAACGTGTACGGATCATCAACAACAAGATCATTACAAGGTCAAACACTATATGCTGTTTTAAAATAAGTTTGCATTCAAAAAAAGGGGTGACGTCTTTACCAACGCCAAATGCTTTACAAACGACAGTATGCTCCTACGAATAGAAAGCAATAACATAAGTACGAGACTCAAAGGTCATTACAAATTCATTGTTCAAAAGTAACATAGGTTGTGAATGTAAAATAAAATTTTCATGCAGAGACATCTCTAACAAAGCAGCGGGAGTCTACACAGCAAGTCTAATAGCAAGACTAATACAACGGAAGCATCAAACGTCTAAGCACATGAGAAATAACATGCTTAAAAATGTCAACACGAATGTTGGTGAGCTATAGTTTAATTATAACAGTAGTGTAATGTAGGCCACGAGATTTCGTATACAAAACAGTATGAAAAGTATATACTTAACCGTGGTCACTTGGTAACTAACTTAACGTAAATATCACCCCTTAAAAGTACACTTGACGAGTGCGTAAGTTTACGAAGTATTAAACACCCATTAAATGCTAGCGCGGCTAGCCCGAGTGGGGATGTCAAACCCTATGGATCCATATCTAAGATTCGCGTTCACCGGTTCAAAACCAATGACTAAACGTTACCGAGCGAAGGGGAAGTTTATGCCGTTAAATAACCCACACATATATAAAGTTTAAGTACTCATGCCTAGTAAGTAAAACGTAAAAAGCGCATGTATTCTCAGTCCCAAAAATAGTTAAAGTAAAAAGGGATGCTATAACTCACAGTGAAAGAGCAGTAAAAGTCGATACGAGGTAAGTAAGCAAGTAAGTTGGTCCGAAAGGTCCTCAACCTAAGTCAAAAGTTATTAATTCAGTAAATCATTCCCAAAGGTTTAAAAGTATGTAAGTTAAGTCTTAAGTATCATCATCATCATCGTACGTAAAAAGTAAAGTAAGTTTTCAATCAAGAATAGAGATCGAAACAAAGGCTGACTTCGTTCAGCTGCTACGACCTCTATACAAATCGAAAAGACGCGTAGTCAGTGGCCATGGCTCCGTATGTGAGTCCTCTAACCGCTAACCAATTTTCAGAACCTAACTTGTCCTCGTTTGACCGTGGCGACGGTTTAAGTTTGAGTAGGTTAGAAATTTCAGCACAACGTTACCAAAGGCGTAGTGATTTTCGGAAGGCTATAAATCTTAAACTGTATATCTAATTAAGACGAATCTTAAACGAAAAGTCATCTACTCGAACTAAAATATCTGGAAATCAACTTTTACAGTAGCCCAGGAGCCTGACCAGACCCTGAAAATAGTAAGCAAGTGCTTCGGTGGGATTCTTGGTGCTTAATGCTCATCACGGTTCTCATCCTTGATGCTTGTAGCTTCAAGTGTACAACTCATTGATGTGTTAGCATCACTTTGACCAAGGTTCAACCATCAACACACAAGAGTCAAGACTAAGAATTAAAACACAACTCATGTGAGAGTTTGAGCAAGGTGATGAACCAAAGTTACATCAATTTTCTTAGTTTCAACACAAGTACAAGTTCTATTAAGCTACAATCTTTGAATCAAACTAAATAAGAAAGACCTTAAGCTAGAGAGCTTATATCTTAACTATATGTTAAAGATCTTAGACCAAAAAGTCTAGATCTCATGTTCTTGATGAAAGCCTAAGTCATAACACTTAGACTTTCAACCTTTACACAACCATAAGTTAGGAAACTTAGATCTTGTAAAGTAAGTGAACATAAGCTAATGAGCTTTTTCTTAAACAAAGTAGAAGATCATAAGTTACACAACTTAGATCAAAACACAAAAATGAAACCCCAAGCTAGAGAGCTTGGATTCCTAACAACACTTATGAGATCTCAAGCTAGTAAGCTTGCATATTTTGTTTTAAGAAAACACAAGTCACAAATCTAGACTACAACAAACTAAAGAAGATCATAAGTTACACAACTTTGATCTTAACTTAACTTTTTGTAGAAACATCAAGCTAGTAAGCTTGTATTTCCAACTTTCTTGAAGATCCATAAAGTAAAGTGTTAGATCTACGAGTTACATGAAGATCATAAACATGGGTTTTGATCTTTAAACATAAATAAAGAGATCTTAAGTTAGTAAACTTAGATCTAACAAGATTATGAAGATTCAAAGCTAAGAAGCTTGAATTCTTCATGTTCTTGAAAACTTTTCAAAACAAAGTTTAAATCAACAAAAGTTATGAAGATTCAAGTTACAAAACTTGAATCTTTGTTCATGATGATGATGATCTATGAATTAATGTAAGAAAAGAAAGAAAAGAAATCAAGAACTTACAAGTTCTTCAAGTAACTTAGAGAGAAAAGTTAGAGAGAAAAACTAGAGAAATGTTGTGTGTGTGTGTTTGAATGAAATGAAATGAGAAAATGAAGTGAAGTATGAGTATTTATCAAGGAAAGAAAAAGAAAAAAAATACAAAATGGTGGGGTGGTGGCCGACGGTTGGCGAGGCAAGGGTGGGGGGACCATCTTGGCCTTATGTGGTGTGGTTCATGGTGGTGGTACATGGTGATGTTGACATGTTGGGTGGTTTGAGACATAATGCTAGCCTTGGTACATAAGCATGCATGATACTTTTCTTATTAATTACATGGACTTAATTATGATTACATGGGCTAATTAACCCAATAAGTGGTCCACTAAGTTGAGTAGGTTGGGCCATGGAAGTTCATTAAAGTGTTAAGTCCAATAAGGTAACTAGTAAGCATTAGTAAACACTAAGCATAATTAAGGAACCATAAAACCAAGTAATTGTCATTAATAAATAACAATTAAGTTTACGTAGTCATAATATTCCAATTATGACAAAAGTTTAACGTGGACCAAGTACGTAGCTCGTTTTAAACGATAAGTGACACTAACGACCGTAAATAAAATCAAGGATCATGTTAAGTAACTAAGTACTTAAAAACACGTTGTAAGGCATTAACGAAAGTAATTAACATAATTAATGATCCCAGAATATAATCTAACTTAGTACGTAAAAATACGCAGTTTCATGAAAGTAATAAATAAAATTAAAAGTCGAAAAAGTCGGGTCGTTACATTTTCTGTGTTATTACTTCATTTACGTTAAGGTGAGTTATAGTCCCATTTTTCTATTTTAAATCTTTTGGGATGAGAATACATGCATTTTATTTTTCATATTGGACACAAGTGGAAGTTGGTTTAAATTATTCATTGTGAGTCGAACAAAAATATTCTCTAATCTGGTAATCATAATCACTGGTTTCTACTGGTGAACGTGAATCCTATGGATAGATCTATCGGGTTTGACAACCCCATTTCGAGCTAGTCGCGCTAGCAATTTATAATCGGAATGTATTAGTGCTTCGTTATTATTTGAAGATACACCTGTTCAGTGTATATTGTGTTTGGTAAGGGTGGAATTGGTTAAGTGGTTACTAGGTGGCTTACGGATAATGGAATAATGTTTTTATATGTTTTCGAGCATATAATGTTGTGGTCCAAAATGAGTTTTTATGTTTTCAAACATAAATTATTATGGTTTAATATAAATATTGTTTGCAATATTAAGCCTATAGTTCACTCAACATTTTTGTTGACAGTTACTCGCATGTTTTATTCTCAGGTTCATGATTGATTGCTTCCGCTGTGCTTAGAGAGTCTGCATATTTTTGATGGCAGCTTTTGTTAAACATTAACTTGCATTCTATTTTGATACATTAAATTGTGGGTGTTTGTTGACTTTGTTTTGGTCAACTTTTGATCAAGTATTTATGTATGGTTTTTTTAAACTTACATATTTTGGTAGGTTTCCTTTATAGGAAATCATTTTTAAATAAAGAATGCAAGGTTATTTATTAAATTCATTTAGAGTTATGTAACGTCCTCCCAATAGGGTCTGGAAGGAACGTCACTAATATCAAAACATACCAACATATTATAATAAACGAGAACAATACTAAATGATGAATTTAACTTTAATGAGTACGCAGCGGAAAATGAAATATCGTTACAATGACAGGAATAACAATATCTTAAATGTTCACATGCAGAAGTAATAAATTCAATATCTCTTGATCCTATGTCCAAGTAGCATCACATAAGCAGTAAGTATAAGAGCTTGAATCAAACAGTACCTGAGACAAAATATGCTAAAGTGTCAACCAAAAAGGTTGAGTGAAGTTCATAGGTTTAACAAAAAGTTTGTCATTGTTTTAGACCACAAGATTTAGTTTGTAAAGTTGATCTCCCGCAGGATCAAAAAGTTATGCCAATGCGTGATATTTAGACTAAACGTTCAAGTTTGCCCCATGACAAGTTGTGTCTGTCCTTGTCGGTTTAATTTCATTATTAAGTAATACAATGACTTGGTCAAATGTATTGGGGACGTTACTCCCAATAGGCCTACCCCTAATAATTAAGCATGCCGCAGCAATTAAAAATATCACTGTAGGGACTTAGTCGGACATAGCCAGGTATAGCATAGTTTAACAGTTTGGTACTTGTGTCTAAAGTGTAAAAAGTAAAAACAGCATGTGTCTCACCCCAAGTAAAAGTAAGTAAGTTTGCTAGCAATAAAGAGGGGCTATGAATTCACCTTAGTAAGTAGAGAGAGAGTTATTCCTCGGAATAAAGAGTTGAACGAGTGAGCAGAAAAGTCAACCTATTGACATTTAAGAGTAGTTAAGTGTTTTGCCCATGTTTAAATTTAAGTATGTGTTTAAGTATAGTTTGTTTTACTAAGTTTCTATTCCTAGTAAGTTACTATTTTTATAAAGTTTTCATTTTTAGAAAGTTTCTTATTTTACTAAGTTTCTATGACTAGAGAGTTTCTACTTTTATCAATGTTTTCCATTTTAGGATACTTGCCGTATTAGATAAGCTTCCAATCACCCTTTTCCCTTCGAATGGCTAATTTAGATCTAGGGGCTTGAGTCATAGGACCCTTTAAATCGGAAATCCAAACCCTCTGCCTAGAATCTCATAGAACCCATTCGTCAAGAAAGTTCGAAGATCTATACATCTCTAATACATATCCCAAAATGTTTTTATGTTACAATATAAGTAGTAGGTTATAGGTGCTAGTAATAGTAATAGTGTATACATGTTATTTATTTTATTTTTAATTGCATATAATTTATAACATTATTTACATATTTCGGTAAAAATAATAACCGAAGTAAAAAGTAAAAAGTAAAAAGTAAAAAGAGAAAAGTAAAAAAAATAAAAAGTAAGAAAAGAATACTTACTAGTAGTAATTCTTCAAAGAGAGAATGAGAGAAATTTTGGTGTGAGTTTGAATGAGAAATAAGGGGTATTTATACTTGAAAAAAATAGTTAAAAAGAATAAAATAATTAAAAGAAAAAGAAATATTTAATTCTTAATGGGATTTTAAAATTAAAAAGTATTAAATGTTAGGTCATAGGATAATGCACAAAATAAAATAATAAAAGTAGTTTTTCCATTAAAATTTTTAATTAAAAAGTAATTTATTTATTTATTTTTTATTTATTTTAAGGATTTTTTTATGTAAATAAACAAATTTATTTAATGTTTTTCCAAGAATATTTGTCAATAATATTTTTTTTTATTTTTGTTTTATTTAATTAATAAATACAAATTTTGCATAAAAATAATAAATAATTCGATATTTTGTATTTTTAATAATAATTATGATTTTAATTATTAAACTATAGTTTTAGTAAGTTTGTAAATATTATTACATTTATATATAATTGGATTTATTATATAGTTAAATATATAATACATTAACTAAATAATAAAAGTGATACAAAGTTTATATACTTAGTTAAATTATGTCAAATTATATAAATTAATAATATATTATTTATTTAAGCGTACATTGTTGACTAAAAATTACTATTCGGTCAATATTTAATTGTATATAACAACCCTTAATACATATAGTCAGACATATAACCCTAGGGTTAATTCAGTAATTTAGAAGTCGAAAAGTGAGGGTTGTTACAAGTTATGATCAAGCTGTGGGATCAAGATAATGATGGTCGTCAAGTGTACTTTGACGGGTCGTTATACCTTTCATTTGAAGAAATATCATGTGTAACTTCTCTGCAACCGGGAGGACTGATCACCCACTTGGATAGCAGAAATGAAAAACACTTATGTACTCAAATCATTTCTATGTATAAGTCATCAATAAAGTTTCATTTTATATACTTATACACTGTAACGACTCTGAATATGACGCAAATAAAATCAAAAGTCTTTTGGCATATTTCAGACCTACCGCCAGAAGAAATGCCTTCTAGTTTTCGTTGGTAGGAGGGCACCTCTTGAAGAACCTTCTGGGATAATGAGGGTGTCCGGCCATATCATTGATGGTCCAGTTTTACCGTATAAACAACTCGACCATACTCACGCGTAGTCTAGATATCTACGTTTTTGTCATGACATCACACACAACTTAAAGCAAAATAAACTAGTTTATACACAATACGTAACAAAATATGAACATATCACATTAATAATACAAAACACAACCGAGTGCATATCTCTACGGTTGGTAATTTACAATATCCTCTACGGATGAGTTCTCGTCCCTACAGATTTGGTCTAACTCTTCAAAACTAATCTGGCCGAGAGCCTCATGTGCTCGCTGGCAGTCCCGGACATAGGTAGCGCTCAAATCCATCTTCATCTTTTGGGCCGCGCTACCAGACGGCAAGAAGCACTGCACTGCCCTCAACACCTCAAATGTAGTCAGCTTCTTGATAGCCTCAATAAAGGCATTGAACGGCTGATGAACAATGGATGACTTCAAAAGGCAGGCAAAAAGCACATGTATACCAAGTTGAAGGCGGGTAAGTTCACCCAATGTTGTTTACACTTTCTCTGATAACTTCTTATTGTCATCAGAAAGAAGGGCGACCTTCTCCTGTTCCCGGGCAAGTGACGCCTTCAACGCTTCCTGAGCTTCCCAGGAAACACGTAACTCGTCCCGGGTGGGCTCCAAGGCCTCCTTTGCCGACGCCAGCTCCCTCTCAAGGCGAGTAATCGTCCCTGACAATTCTGCCACGTGACAGTTATCGCTTTCAAACATAACACAATGCTCGTGAATGCGACGAGCATCAGCCTCGCTCCGGTTCAATTCATCCGCCGCAAGATGCTGAGCAAACACAGCAAAATAAGAACGCAAGCACTGTGCCTGGGTGGCGGAAAGAGCGACCAACGCCTCTTTCAGGGCAGGAAAGCTTATGAAGTCCAGATACTCCCTGTAAACCGGGTAGTCTGAAGCATCACAGTGTAAAAGATCACGGAAGGGCTTGACGTTACAGTCGGGTAGGACGTAGACATTCTGCCCAACATTTGTTGTGAGCCGGGGATGAGCATCCGAGGCCTCCACGACGGGTTCTTTGCCGGGACGGTGCCCTTGAACCGACTCCCTTTTAGCAACCGGCTCTTCCTCAGCCACCCGACTCTCCCCCACAATCGGCTCAAGTCCCTTCTGGGGAGTAGCCCCCTCTAGCAACGGAACCATGGGGGCAGATACCTGCGTCCCCGCAGAAGTCACACCAGCATTACCTATGCATAAACGAAAGAAAGCAACATAGTAAGCACAATACATTATCAGATAAACAAAAGTGAGCATGTGTCAAAGGCATACCTTCAGCTACTGCAGACGGCTCAATCCGAAGCCTGGTGCGATGAATCAGCCCACCCTCTGAAGAACCGCCATTGGAAGACTCCAAGTCTTCAGGAGGCGGCGCCCTATGGCGGCTGGAAGATGCCGAGGGCATACCCTAAACCACCTAGTCGGTAAAAACCATGCCATCTAGACTCGCCGCCCTCAGAACCTCTGACACGGTCAACTCTGTACAGATCATAAAATGTCGTTCTATAAATCACGACTATGTAAAAAAGAATAAAGAACATCACACGGATAAATACCTCTTCCGCCTCTGTGAGAAACAAGAATCCTATCAGAATGGGTCCAGTTGTTGCTAACAATGGCCATTACCAGCACCTGCTCATCATAAGACCGTTGAGAAATCATCAGGCCCCTCAACTGGTCAACCATCGCTTCGCCCAGCTCAGATAGCTGTCTCGGCTGTTGTACAGTCAACGACCTAAATAGATAAGACTGGGTGTTCCTTAACGGAAAGTCGGAGCACTTAGAAAAAATGAATGATTGCACCCAATTATCTGCAATCACCGGTGCCTCCCCAAGAAAATTAATATCATCGGTAAAAGTGTACCACCCTTTACGATAGGACGATAGCCGAAATATACTTCTGAAAATGTTCAAACTTAGGACCATGCTAAACCATTAAAATACATTTCAAAAAGCACAATCGCAGGAACCCCGTTCGGATGCAAACGTGTAACACTAAGGCCGTAGAAATTTAGAACCTTCATGAAGAAGCGAGTAAATGGGTATCTCAGATTTGAGACCTCAAAAGGTCTCAAATAGATAGCACAATGATTTGGTGGAGGCCCACAAGCACCCTGTTGTGACCTGGGTATCACCAACCCCAGGCCTCGTAATTGAGGGCATATATAACAAATCCTATCAAGATAGGCTTGATCAACGTTGCTAGGCGCACGTAATACGTCATGAAGAATATTAGCAGGTCTGAGAGGCATATTGAACGAAGAAGAAAATAAAGAAAGATTTAAATCGAAGAAGATAAGAAAATTATTTCTCTGTATTAGGCAAAATAACGACTATCGAAAGTAGAAAAACTTGAATGAAGATAAGTGGTCGCTTATGTAGGAAAAAATCCTATGTGGGCCCCATAAGACTTAAAAAGGCGCATCGAAACACGAGAAGCACTTTACTATGACTAAGACAGCATGCAACGCACATTAATTGCATGTCAAATCACACGCGTGGGTCGTGTTACCTTAAGTTTGGCAACGCGGCTGTTCCAGCCGACCTCACCAAACTGGGGGGACTTAATGATACGCATAATGATCCGTCTCAAAACGACACTAACAAGTAGCGCCCGACTAGGATCTTAACCGGCACCGCCCATCTCGGAAGAAAGGCTCCTTCCCGACATCATCCGGCCTCATTTCAGTAACTTGATCAGGAGATTACTTGTGAACATACCATGAAAGGGACCACACCGGACGAACGGCTAGTCGGGAACATCATATAAAAACCCAGCCCGGATGGCTTGCACGTTACCGGCATCATGTAGCCAGTCATGGTGACTAGCACCGTGAAGAAACACTTAGAGTAGGTAGAAAGCAAAACCTTCCCGGTTAGACTAAGTGCTATGTGTTATCCTATCCGGTACCAACATACTGCCGGTACTGTCACTACTTCCCGGTTCGGTATTCCAGTCCGGTATAAAGATACCTTCCCGGGACAGCACGCTGTCCCGAAGGAAGTGCACTGTCCCGGAACAGACACTTCATCCCGGTACGAGTACTCGATCCCGGAACAAACATACAAGCAAGTTGCACGCCACGTCAGCCCACGAATCTAGGAAATTTTGGTAGGACCTGCTCAGCCATTCCCATGAAATGGACAGGTACCACATCACCCCTCGGGATTGACAAAGTTTGTTACAACCATGAAAGGGACATGTGCCATGTCACCATTCCCTCATAACATCTATAAATACACGAACAAGATCACTTATTCAACAACACTGGATGCATTAATGTTACTCTGCTCAAATTAATTATGGTAGCATTTCTCCAGTCGTTAACACAATTCCGATTGATATTCCGATCGTTATCGGAGTTAATCCTCACTTTTAGATATTAACTTATTCGATCCCGATCGAATAAGGTTAATCTAATCGATTATTTTATGCCCTTGGAATTCAGATTTCAAATCAGGATTTGCACAATTATTGGAGTTAAAACATTCGATCCACTCTTTTTCCCAAATCAAGCACTCAAACTCGAAATCTATCTATACTAGACGATTTTGGTTTGATCAAACATCTTTAGCTAAAATGAGATAGAATCTTTATCATCGGCTATATATTCTTATCTATTATCTTTAGCCTTATTATGAATCATCATTAATCGCGTACTTGATATCAAAATGCAAGAAACCCCCACATTTGCATGTTATTGTGTAAAATGTACACAACTAACTAAGGTTACCGCTTATCCTTTCAAAGCTTTCCGCACATGTCTTGCAACTTGATATAAGTTACAATCATAATCATATATATCAAATATGATTCTAATCAATGAAGTGGTCAAATGCCCCCACACAAGATTTGCATCTTTCGTGTTTCAGATTCTACGCACATTTTGAGCAATTCTCAGTCATATTCTAGGTTTGACCTAGAGACGTCAAATTTAGAAAACTAAATAAAGTTTTCACACTAAAATTTATTTGTAAATCTGAATTCTTATTAGGCAATTCAAAAATTGAACTATCAAGAATGTAATAAAGATAGACATATGTATCTTTAAAATATCTTTCACTTCATATCTTAATCTCATTCCATATACAATGGAAATAATTCACATCGTTTTTGTCATCAAATTCATCTGTAACCGAATGAAACTCTGATTTTGTCTTTACATGATTTCCACCCACCAGGATATTCGTTGTTAATAGATTTCTGCAGGTGATCATCATTAACATGTCTAAGTATAGCATAGACTTTAAGATCAAAGTTTGAGAATAGAAGATGCATCATTCTAATTTTCTATACTTTTCCTTACAAGGAATCTCATACCATGTCTCGTGTATCATGACAAAATCTTTTCGAGACTAAGACATCATCTTGAGTGTCTTATTAACAATATCTATTATCAATCATTCAGTCTTACTTCCTTCATAAGCATAATGCTTATTCCATTTCTCTAGGAAGTTCGTTTAATTCTCCATAAAGAGAATTTGGACTTTTTCAGGGTCCATATCACATAATTTAATTTATCATCGCAAGATAATTTGAATTAATTTCAACATCATAATATTATGACATTTACGCTCAAATAATACATATCATTTCTTTATTACTAGCTTGACCCCTTAATGTCAAGTCAATCAGAATGTATTCCCAACACTTAATGGAACCTCAAGGGTAGTAATATCTACCAACTGATATATATGTAAATCTCGCAAGAATTCACATTATAGTGTCATATCTTAAATTCACACATGGAATTTTCTCATATTATGACATATCCTCAAGCCATTGTATTTACCATAACATGCCTTTCAATATACAGATTTGAATCACGTTCTAATTAATATATTCAAATTTAAATAAGTCTTATAATGACATAGCTAGTTTCTCTTTCAGTTATTGTCATGTCACAATTTAAAAAGGGAATACATCTCAAATTTTTTTTCGACATTCCATTAAAATATAATTATAAAGAGTGGAACACACTTTCATTGTTAAAACTCTTTTATGAAATGTATTCATAAACCAACTAGAACTATTTCATTTCAAGTTTTATAATTATAAAAATAATTTCATGACAAACTATAAAGAGAAAACCTTAGATATCATTGATGTCATTTTCACTTTCATAGTATGATATGTCCATTTCATCCATGATTATCATTATTCTATTCAAATGATAAAAGATACAACGCGAAATGAATGAACATGTCATTTCTCGCTCGTGATCATCGACTCAACTCTCACGAAAAGTCCAATAATCACAACTAGGTTAAACCAAATAGGTTTTAATAAAACATGTAAAACCAAACATGTTATAACCTAACAAGTTAAACCAAACAAATTTCAACCGAACATGTTAAATTAGCCAACTAGGTTAAACCAAATAGGTTTCAACCAACACGTAAACCATACAGGTTTTAACTAAACATGTAACCAAACATGTTTAAATAAAATGGTTATACCAAAACATGTTAAACCAAACATGTCTCTTCATACTCATGAGATATATATAATATATCAACTTAGTTCTCATCACGACCATTTTTTTTTAGAATGCAATTCGGTTCTCCAAGTTGGAGATCCCAACATCCATAGTCTCATATTTGTTTCATTAAGAAACAAAATCTTAGAACAACTAGAAATTGGTTCTAAAGTTTTACTGTTAATTAGTGAACTAATTACATCATCTAGTAGTAAACCATTCGCATTTCTCGTGAACTATTATTAGATAAGGTATCCAACTACCTTACGTCTTGAATACACTTGTATTCCACACCGATAAGGTATCAAGCATTATGTTTTCAATGAACATATTTCAAAAGTTAAAGTCACTCGAACTTACATTTAATGTAAAATAAAATGTTTGTTCTTTTTCTCAAGCTACATCAAGTTGTTAAATCCATGATCAAAATCATTTTAACAACTTAGATAATGCCAATTTTCTTTACCATATGTAAATAAACATTTTATGTAGAAACAAACTCCACACATCCTTATATCCTTAACAAAGGATTTAAAACATTATCCCGAAAAAAAATTGAACGTTAAGGTACATTCTAAACCACTGTAGCAAAACACATGTTTTTTTCTCGATATAGTTCACACTTGACACAAGAAAATCCGTGTATTCTCAAATGACGTTTTGTCAAATAGTTCACCATTTGATTTTTTTTCCAAGAAAAACTCGTATGTAGAAATAAACTCTACGTCAATATTGTTTATTAAAGACTAAACTTACTTTTAGTCTTTATGTAGAAACATACTTTACACATACAACGGGTTAGTCACATGATTAAACTTGTGAATCATTTTCTCAAAATTCATCTTTGACACTATAAAATGTTTTCACCATGGTTGTTCTGTTCTACATAATATATCCCAAATCATGAAAGTGCTTATTACATTGAACTCAAAGGACAATTAGTCAAAACTAGATTTGTGATCCGCGCTTCGCGGCGGATTAGTGTCATTTTAACGCTACTATATCGTTAGACAGTTTTCGGCCTGAAAGTCATCAAAATGTTGTCCACTCTTTCCAGACCATTTACGCAATGGCCGACAACTGTTATGGTAATATTCTACTATATTTTTAGGCTTCTATTTGTTGCTAGAAAACCCATTAAATAAACTACTACGATAGGATTGTATTAGAAAATTAGAATTAGATTTTTATGTATTTGCAAAAAAAAAAAAAAAAAAATTGCTACAGTTCTACAGTACAGCTACAGTATAACAGTGAAAAAGGGGTACTTGGCGGATCCGTGTTGGTTCGTCATTTACGTGAATTAGTATATATACGAGGATAAACTACCTGCGTTTCGTTGCAGCGTGGTTTTGATTGGTTAACTGAACGTTTTTAAGAAACGGTTGACGATCTGTTAATTGAACATTTTACAAAACGTTCCTCTACTGAAGCTTGAAAAAGCTGCTTTCAATCGGTTGGTAACTGAACGTATATGAGATAAAGTTATTGGTTGGTTTATTTAAACAAAAATGGAAAAGGGTACGGTCAGTTTGGTTATTGAAGTTTAGAAAATAATGGGATGAAAAAGAAAGGAAAAAATGTTGGTTAAAATAATGAGTTCTTGCATTTTGCAAGTTTGTAAAAAAAAAGTTTATTTAAAACGGTTTTTTATTTTAAAAAAGTTTATTTAAAAAAGAGTTGGTAAAAAAAGTTTTTTTGAAACGATTTTTTCATTATTGTTTTTTTGGTTGATTATTACAATTAAATAACTAAATAAATGAGTGGAGATTGGTAATGACAATAGAGATATGGGGAAGTGGTGTGTACAGAGGTGTAAGAAATGCTCAGCCAAAAGTGTATCAAAAGAGTATGGTTTTAAACCCCTTTTATCAATAACAACAACAATACCCAATGTGAGATGATATATTCACCACCATTTTTATTCCTTCCACTTGAATGTTCTAAAATATCTTTAAATGATAACTTGTACAAATTTTTTGTTAAATATTATTCAGGGACATTTTGGGGAAAAATACATAAATGATGGTGGATGAAGTAAAATTAGATGTGGATATATCATCTCCCGAATCCCACCTATGTGGGGTATGAGGAAGGTTGATCGTAGACAATCATTCCTCTATCCTAAATTCCTCTATCCTAAAATAAAGAGAAATCGTTTCTCCAACCCGATTGAAACACTCCAATGTCTTTTCTGGGGGTGTTTGTCTTTGCGATTTGAACCTGATTATTTGATTATCACGTTTTACAAATCGTAAATAATTTAATTTAGTGTTTGGCAAACAAAGAATAAAAATTGATTTTTTGCGCTTTCCCCTCTTCAAAACGCGTTTTTCCTGCCGTAGGTCAGGGGGTACTGCAGTGATAACGTGATTTTCAATAAGAATTTAGTCCATTTTAATTTACTATTTGATCCCTATAAATATACTTCTCCATCTGACTTTATTATACTTGGTTTAAAACCCTCTCTTTTTGTAGAATGTACAACCTACACTTTGACTCTTCTGTACTACAAATAATAATATCACTATTCTTTTTTTCTTTTGTCTCCATCAATTTCTTAGAATTTTATATTGTCATTGATTGATAGTGACAATTTAACCATTTATTGATTTTTTGTGCAACATAAAACAAAATGCATATAAGTGCATTTTATCTACCGAACACTTTTATTATTTTTAACTTATACTCTGTAATGTTATCAAATATAAGTTGGTCAGCGAAACTTATACATTTTGTATATATTTTATTAAAGTTGTATACTACTCAATATCAATGTGTGTGTATTAAAAATTCAACTTACGTCTTTAATTAGAGTATAACTAGATGTGGAGCCCTCGCTTCGCGCCGGGGGCTCCGTTTTGAATGCGAGTTAAAAAAAAAGTCTTGATCTATTTTGTAAAAAAGAAATTTTTTCAACATCTAACATTGAAGGGTTGTTCCTTTTGTGAAAGTTGCCTCTTTTAGCGTTCTGGTTTTATTTAAAAAAAAAAAGTTAGTAAAGTGGGGGTTCGATTTGTATTTTAATAAAAGTTAGGGGGTTAAGTTTGTGAAATTTAAAAAAAATATACGTATAAAGTGGGAGTTCGATTTCTATTTTAATAAAAGTTAGAGGGTTAAGTTTGTGAAAATTGAGTATTAGTAAAAAAAAAAGTTAGTAAAGTGGGGGTTCGATTTGTATTTTAATAAAAGTTAGGGGGTTAAGTTTGTGAAATTTGGGAAAAAATATACGTATAAAGTGGGGGTGCGATTTGTATTTTAATAAGAGTGTAAAGTGGGGTGCGATTTGTATTTTAATAAAAGTTGGGGGTTAAGTTTGCGAAAAGTGGAAAAAGGAATAGTACTATTCATTTGGCCTTTGCCTTTTAGATATAGGTATATAATAAGAGTATAAAGTGGGGGTGCGATTTGTATTTTAATAAAAGTTGAGGGGTTAAGTTTGCGAAAAGTAAAAAAAGGAATAATACTATTCATTTGGCCTTTGCCTTTTAGATATAGGTATATAATAATATATTACGGAGTATTTTAAAAGAATGTCCCTTTTAGTAATTTTATATACATCAAGTTATCAATAATCTGATTTTCCTAAACACTAAAAAAATTGATTATTTAATTATTACGATATCAAACAACATAATCAAATTCTAACACCATTTTTCAAAATTGCGTTTTGTTACACCAGATTATCTGATTATAATTATTGAAAACGCATAATCAATTTTCAAATCGCTTATCCAAACAACCCCTCCCCCTCTCTCTCTCTCTCTCTCTCTCTCTCTCTCTCTCTCTCTCTCTCTCTCCCCCTAAACCCCTTTTATCAATTTTGTAAAATAAGATAGCTCAACAGAATTAACATTAGACCATATACATCCATCACTACCACCCTAACTTAACATGGAGTACACTAAAGGAATAAGGGATCTCATCATCTTTCTCCTACAGTTATCTTTTTCACCCATATTCTCTAAAAATTGAAATACACCACCACACCTAAAACAGTAGCTAACTCCGGCGCCGCCGATCTCCGGTGACATTTTCTCTCCATCTCCGGTCAAGACTCAGCGGCCGCTCACCTTCTTTACCCAAATCTTTCCAGATCTGGAAATTTAAATAGATCTAGCTTTTTTTTTGTAAGTGTTATTTTCTATATGGTGTTTTAAATTTTAATAGTTGTTTTTATATGTTCTTTTTTCTTTTCAAATCGTCGGCGGCACACGGTGGTGGCGGGTGGTTATCTGTGGTGGCTGATGGTGGTTGTTGCCTGGCAGGTATCACCACTATGAAAGCAGGTTGTCTTGCAACGAAGCAATAAAAAGTGATGGCGTTGTAGCAGGGGCGGATCCAGAATTTTTAATTAGTGGTGACACAAAATCTAAACCAATAGTAACGTGTTTAAAATCGGTACTAAGGCATATGATAAGCCTAGACACATAAACAATAAAGCTTACTTACATTGCACAGATGTAATGAAACTTAAAAGATAGTGGAGTTAACATAAAATGATGGCACTAAATTATTGGATATATCGAAGTAACATGACAATGGTGAGTGGTGGCACATGCCCCCACAACCAAAGGCATAGCTCCGCCCCTGTGTGTACGAATTATTACCCAAAAAAAAGGGACAATTGTTTGAAATCTCTTTGTTTATGTCGAAACAGTTTGCTAAAGTTACGCGAATCAGTCATGGGTCGTTAACCTTTTTCCATGAAAATGCAATATATTCGCCGCATGTGTGAGAGTAAAATTGTCGCTTCCTCTTAAAGTGTGTTTAATAAAACTGAATGATTTTTCGCTGAATGGTTTGGAGCTTCTTAAGGAATTTTTTAAAACGTAAGGAATTTTTTTTTTTGACAAAATATAGAGGTTTTGGGGCAAAATATAGATTTTTTTAGCAAAATTTAGAGGTTTTTGAGCAAAATACGAAGGCTTTAGGGCTAAATATGAAGGTTTTGGGGGGGGGGCAAAAAAAAAAAAATTCCACCTGGGCAAAATCGAAAAACCGAAAAAATTTACTCTAAAATTTCGAAATCGTCGGGGGCGGCTGACCCCACTTGACCCCCCCTCCCTCCGCCCCTGTTAATATATGTTTATGGATGTTGGTTTGTATGGTAGTTGTGGACATCACAGGAGTATTAGGACAGTGGAATCTGACTTTTTTTGAAGTTGTTAGTTACTTGAGTCTTATTGTGTGTTTTTCTATGTCATGGTTGTTGGGTTGACTGATTTTGGTTTCGACTTTATCATTGTTTATGAGCAGCTTGTTAATAATCTGTAGCTTTTTATCGATCTACGTGTTCATTGATAATATATGTATCACGTTCGTACTAACTGTGGTTTTGCTTATTGGTAGCATGGCGCAACCGACGTCGACTCCTCCGGCACAACTTAACCCGTCTGACAAACCGAGTTATCGAAGCGAGAGTTTACAAAAGGTGGGTCACTAGGAATACATCCACTTAGTCTGCCACTGGATACTGCAAAAACAACCATCGATTACAACATCAGCTCTAGAGAGCTCACCGGTTTCACAGGTAAATTCTCCAATTTGATATATACAACTTGCAACAGTTATATACATAATTTATTGAGGGAGTGATTTTAGGTAATTTCTCCAATTATTGTTATGTTATATACGACAATTTGCACTAGAGTTTTTACATTTAATAAATGAGGTCAGGACAAATTGGGCGCCATTATTTTAAGAACCCAAAGAGAGAAGTGGCTTCTCTGAGACTGCAGAAAGATGCACGCAAGTTTCTCAAGAGAAAAGTGTACAGACTTTTATTCTTTTCGGCTATTCATATTCAAGGTGGACTGCGTGGAATGACTGCACGTAATGAATATCGCTATAAAAAGCGAGAAACAGCAGCTATCGATATCAGGTAAACTGGAATTTGTGACAGATTGAGGAGTAATTTATTAGTCATTATCATATTTTCATCTTACATTTATATGCATTAGAAAAGTTAAATGTGCATGTCATAACCAACCCTTTATGACCCTTAGTTTTATATATTTTGAAAATCTGCAGCACTTTAATGTTCCATATATTTAATTGTGACGTATCATCATGAACTTTAGGGGTTTTCACTCTTGAACAGAGTTTTATTTTGTCCTAAAAGAGTTTCTGTGCCTATAACATACTCTTCATTTCTTTGACGTCTAAAGGTTTATGTGATACTTTTTGTGAAACTGATGCACTCTATGTACATCTTGTAGATTAGTTAAATATGTTTTTGATGGTTCTTTTGCATTATACTTGCTGTTTTTTAGGTACTTTTTCTGTTTAGTGAGTTGTTAGTTTCTTATGTTTACTTTCTTATGTATGCAGTTGCACATTTGTGTTGCATGTTTATGTTTTGTATCATCAATTGTAGAGCAATAGTTTTAAGTATGTCAAGCAGAAAAAGATTAAGAAAAGCTAACAATAGTGATGATCATTGTGGCGATCATTCGGGTAGTCGTCTATTTGAAACTGTTGTGCCAGTTTTATCGTCGAGACAGATCACCAATAAGTATTCATTGCAGCGATGTTGATGTGCCTCTGTTGTTTTACTTTCTTATTGGCTTCAACTTTCGTTATATGTTTGTATTAACCTCTCGGGATAAATGTTGTGTCATGTATCTCAGGCGCTGAGTTGATATATACTAATACAGACACATGATTTCTCAGGTGTGTATTTCTTGTTATAACTATAGGTAGAGGGCTTATGCTAAAAATCGACAAAATGCCTAAAATCACCAAGTGGGTTGCAAAGAATTGATGTGAAAAATCTTCTCTTCTATTAGTCAACATACTTATAGTATGTTACTTTTCCTTCTACTTGTTGTTTGAATTTTATGGTGGAAGAATTCATTAGTACAGTAATTGTTTTTAGTTCATTAAGTTAGGTCTTATCTTTCAAGGTAAAAGGTCATTTATGCAATTATTATTCTGTTCATGTTGACTGTTTATCTATGAGATTCATGTTTGTATCCATAAATTTATTGTCGAGTATTGGGGATATGCTTGCTAGTAACGAAGTAACTTATATATCCTTGCTGTTAATTTATGTTGACTGCAACAGTATTGACTCTGAAGACTAAGATTCGAATGAGTTTGATAACGTGGAACTTGAAGTGAAGACGAAAAACCAATAGCTAAAACTAGAGGCATGGCGAAATGGAGTTTAATGATATAGGTTAGCTTAGATGAAGATTACATTCAGCTGTGTTTTAGTGCTAATGATATTAAACTTTTTCTGCACATTTAGGGAACTTTTATTGTTTATTTTGTTATGTGATTATTGATTGTCCAAATACTTTGCACTACATTGTATAGATTTAAATAGAAAAAGTTAAAGGCGAAAGGGATTTGAACCCTGGCCACCGACGTACTGATAAACCCACTTGACCAACCAAGTTGGATAACATTCGTGTGAAATACAAAACATATTATATCACATGTATTAACAAAACGGATAAAATTATGAATATATAGCTTCACAATGTATATAAAAAAGAGTTTAGAAACCGGTTTTTTCTAAAAAAAAACACGTTCATATTCTTGAGAATAGGAACATGTTTTAGAAATAATCGGTTCTCAAAGTCAAGTTTAGGGACTAGTTTTAAAATCGATTTCCGCTTTGGAAACCCCTATCCACTGAACCGGTTTTAAAACCGATTCCTAAAGTCCTTAACTATTGCTTTTTTGTAGTAGTGACTCTAGTTTTGCCTTCATAGCTGCTGACATTATAATATGTGTCCGTGTGTGTTTTTTTATACACACTATATAGTGTTATTGAAAAGCAACAAATTATATTTGTTAGGTTTGATAAATGGGGGATGATTCTCACACACTGTTTTTTGATCCTCACACACCAATTTACTTGAACTCCTCCCTAATAATAGGGTAAAAGGGTGTGTGAGGATCAAAAAACAGTGTGTGAGAATCATCCCCCTTGATAAATTATTGCTTGCACTTGATGAACTCCTACTAGAGATAGCAACAAAAACAATGTCAGAGGACAAATAAACTCCTTATGTCCTTTATTATAATTAAGACACAAATAATCCGTTCGTCTTATTAAACAATCAACGTCTCCTAAAAACTTACAATGATACGACATAAATATCACATGTCCTATTAACTTATTATATAATACGACTATGCCAAATAAATGTCCTATGATAGTTTATTTTATATGACTTTTTTATAAAGTGTCCTATTAAATGAACACATAATGCGACACTAAACCGTTAAATGTCTTATAAAGTTTCATGTTATGATTCACAATTAAAGTGTCATATGAGATCATATGATAATTAGGACCCCAACAACTGATCCATCACATTAAAGAATCAAAGTGTCCTAAAAATTTAAAATGATACGACATAAATATCAAATGTCCTATTAGCTAATGATATAATACGGCTATGACAATTAAATGTCCTATGATATTTTATTTTATAAGACTATTTTAAAATGTGTCATATTAAATAAACACATAATGCAACACTAAACCGTTAAATGCCTTATAAAGTTCTATTTTATAATTCACAATTAAAGTGTCATATGAAATACTATGATATTTAGGACCCCAACAACTCATCCGTCACATTAAAGAATCAAAGTGTCCTAAATATTTATAATGATACGACATATATTTCACATGTCCTATTAGCTTATGATATAATACGACTATGAAAAATAAATGTCCTATGATAGTTTATTTCATATGACTTTTTTATAAAATGTCCTATTAAATAAACAAATATTGTGACACTAAATCATTAAATGTCTTATAAAGTTCCATTTGATGATTTACAATTAAAGTGTCCTATGAAATCATATGATATTTAGGACCCCAACAACTCATCCGTCACATTAAAGAATCAAAGTGTCCTAAATATTTATAATGATACGACATATATCTCACATGTCCTATTAGCTTATGATATAATACGACTATGAAAAATAAATGTCCTATGATAATTTATTTTCATATGACTTTTTTATAAAGTGTCCTATTAAATTAACACATAATGCGACACTAAATCGTTATATGTCTTATAAAGTTCCATTTGATGATTCACATTTAAAGTGTCCTATTAAATCATATGATAATTATAATTAACGTGTCCTAAAATTTTACAATGATACAACATAAATATCATATGTCCTGTTAGCTTATGTTATAATATGACTATGACAAATAAATATCCTATTAGAGTTTATTTCATATGACTTTTATATAAGGTGTTCTGTTAAATTAACATGTAATACTACACTATGCCGATAAATGTCTTATAAAGTACTATCTTATGGTTCAAACTTAAAGTGTCCTATGAAATCATATGACCATTAAGCCAGAAAAATATCAATCAGTCATATTAAGTCCTATTATGTTCTACTATGACACGACTCACAAAAATAAACGTCATATAAAGGTACATTTCATATGACCGTCATATAATGTGTCTTAATAACATAAATTTATAGGATATAAGTACCAAAAGTCTTAACATGATACAATTTAATAAGACTCTCGGAAATAATTGGCCTCTAAAGATATATTTAATATGACGTTCATATTAAGTGTCCTATTGCATAAACATATAATGAGACTCTATCAAATAAATGTCTTATAAGATCCTCTATTAGGATCTACTTTTTAAGTGTCCTATGAAAATATATGATTATGTGACCTACTCTAAAAGCGTATCTCATCATAGGACCCTACTCTAAAAGAGTACCTCATAATAGGACCATACTCTAAAAGCGTAGCTCATAAAAGGACATAAATATTGTTTGGTCCTATGTAAGTAGCATTTAGGACCATATTTTACTAGGTCCCAGAAAAAAGGTCCTATAGGAGCATTTTTCTTGTAGTGATCTAGTATGATTAACGAGCTAAAAACAAACTTAAGGATTTCTTTTTCTTTATAACAAGTAATCCCGTTTTTATGATTTCATCTCATTTTTCCATTCCATTTTCTCATACTTACACTCCAATTTCTCTCTCAAAATACTCCTAACATCATATTTGATCATCTCCAAGCATTTTCACCATCTTTTAGCTTCAATTACAAGCTTTAATCATCATAAAAATAACCATTCAAGAACACTTCAAGAAATCTTTCAAACTTGCTAGATTACTTCCAAGCTTTCAAATCCATTCCGGGTAATCATCCAAGATCAAGAAACCTTTGTTAATCTCAGTAGGTTTTCATTCTAAATCAAAGGTAATATTCATATTCAAAATTTGATTCAAATTCTATAACTATAACAATCTTATTTCGAGTGGAAATCTTACTTGAACTTGTTTTCATGTCATGATTCTACTTCAAGAACTTTCAAGCCATCCAAGAATCCTTTGAAGCTAGATCAATTTTTGTCACTTCCAGTAGGTTTACCTACTAAACTTGAGGTATTAATGATGTTCATAACATCATTCGATTCATATATATACAACTATCTTATTCGAAGATTTGAACATGTAATCACTAGAACATAGTTTAGTTAATTCTAAACTTGTTTGCAAACAAAGTTAATCCTTCTAACTTGACTTTTAAAACCAACTAAACACATGTTCTATATCTATGTGATATGCTAACTTAATGATTTAAAACCTGGAAACACGAAGAACACCATAAAACTGGACATACGCCGTCGTAGTGAAACCGGAGGCTGTTTTGGGTTAGAAAAATAAAAACTATATTAATCTTTGAATTGGAAGTTTGTTTTCTAGAAAAATGATATTTCATATGAACATGATACTATATCCAAAAATTATGGTTAAACACAAAGTGGAAGTATGTTTTTCAAAGTGGTCATCAAGATGTCGTTCTTTCGACGGAAATGACTACCTCTTTAGTAAATGACTTGTAACCTGTATTTCTGACTATAAACTTATACTTTTTCTGTTTAGCTTCATAAATTACAGTTCATTATGAAACCATAGCAACTTGAATCACTCAAAACGGATTTGTAACGAAGAAATGACGGGTAAAACAAAATCGGATAATTTTGCTAGTTTTAGCTACGAAAATTTTATAACAAATCTACACTAATCATATCCTAGCTAACTTATATTGTATTATACATGTATTCTAACATAAATTATGTAATCTTTGGATACCATAGACACGTATACAATGTTTTGACATATCATACCGACCCATGTATATATATTATTTGGAACAACCATAGACACTCTATATGCAGTAATGTGGGAGTTAGCTATACAGGGTTGAGGTTCATTCCAAAATAATATATATACTTTGAGTTGTGATCTAGCCTGAGATATGTATACACTGGGTCGTGGATTGATTCAAGATAATATATATTTATTTATTTCTGTACCTCTAACTGTGGACAATTAGTTGTAGATTATTGGACTGTGAACTTAACAAACTTAAATCATTAAAACGTAATAAAAAATGTTGTGAATATATTTCGATCATACTTTGATATATATGTATATATTTGTTATAGGTTCGTGAATCAACCCGTGGCCAAGTCTAATTCTCGACGAATTGATAATCTGTGAAAGTGAGTTATAGTCCCACTTTTAATATCTAATATTTTTGGGATGAGAATACATGCAGTTTTATAAATGTTTTACAAAATAGACACAAGTAAATGAAACTACATTCTATGGTTGAATTATCGAATCGAATATGCCCCTTTTTAGCTTGGTAGCCTAAGAATTAGGGAACTGGCCCCTAATTGACGCGAATCCTAAAGGTAGATCTACGGGAACTAACAACCCCCATTCTGGAATTTGGAATGCTTTAGTACTTCGAGTTTATCATGTCCGATGGGTGTCCCGAAATGATGGGGATATTTTATATGCATCTTGTTAATGTCGATTACTAGGTGTTCACCATATGAATGATTTTTATCTCTATGCAGTTTTCGAAATGCCTGATATGAGATGGTTGCTATGAAAGAATGAAATCTTGTGGTCTATTAATTACAATTTGATATATATAGATTAAACCTATAACTCACCAACATTTTTGTTGACGTTTAAAGCATGATTATTCTCAGGTGATTGTTAAGAGCTTCCGCTGTTGCATGCTAATTTAAGGACAATATTTGGAGTCAGCATGCTTGTATAATATTGTTTAAAAACTGCATTCGAAGACTTAATTTGTTGTATAATATTATTGTAAACCAATATGTATTGATCGTGTGTAAAACATTATATTTTAGATTATCAACACTTGATAATCTATGTTATGGTTTTTAAACCTTTGTCAATAAAAATAAAGGTTATGGTTTGTTTTAAAACGAATGCAGTCTTTGAAAAGCGTCTCATATAGAGGTCAAAACCTCGCAACGACACCAATTAATATGAAACATTTATAATTGAGATGAACGGGACATTTCAGTTGGTATCCGAGCGTTGGTCTTAGAGAACCATAGTTTTGCATTAGTGTGTCTTATCGAGTTTGTTAGGATGCATTAGTGAGTCTGGACTTCGACCGTATTTTTCTTTAAGAACGATTGCTTAACAATTTTTGTTGGAAACTATATATTTTAACATGTAAATATTATGTGATATATTAATCTCTTAACGTGTTTGATATTGTGTGATAGATGTCTACCTATAGTACAAATCCCATCGACTCACCTAATAATAATGAAGAGTCAAATGTATTATGGGAAGATTCACAAATTCCGGAAGAAGAAGAAGAAGAACCGGAAGAAGAGGAACTGGAAGAAGAGGAACCGGAAGAAGAGGAACCGGAAGAAGAGGAACCGGAAGAAGAGGAACCAGAAGAAGAAGAGGTTCCGGAGGAGGAAATATTAGAAACCACTGAAAATAGATAAATAAAAGAAAACCCTCAACCAATGGACTAAAATTAATAATGGTCAATGGTGTTTCCGCCGAGGAAGCAAAATATTGGGAAGATTACCAATTTTCTGATAAATCGGATTCCGATGAGGATTCCGATGATGTTATAGAAATTACCCCGACCCAATTTGAAAAGACAAAAGAAAATAATAAAGGAAAAGGCATCAAAATAGAGAAACCCAATCCCGAACCCGAGGAACTCTATGTTAATTTGAAATATCCCGATGGGGTATACCGTAAACAGCCATATTTCTTAAGCTTTAACTATGGCCCGGGAACATCTAGGTCACCAGTTTCTTCTAGACCATTAGTGAGACAAATGGCTCGTATTAGGGGAACATCCTTTATCCCTAGAAAATTAGCAAAACGAACCAGGTCCAAGGAGGAAGAAACAAGTGAGTCGGAATAATGGGTGATAATCAAGTTGTGTAATATATGTATTATAGTGTGCTTGTACTTTTATTTTATATGTAAAAAAAATTGCTTGTATTGTTTATTAAGTATCTTGTATGAATCTAATCCTCGTCTATTTTACAGTATAAAATGGATGTTAAGGATAGACGACCAAATATTTTAAAAGACCTACCGGGGGATATGATTGATGAAATCTTGTCTAGAGTCGGTCAAAATTCATCAGCACAGCTATTTATGGTGAAATTAGTTCGTCGAACTTTTGAAAGACGTTCCAAGCATGCCTTAGTTTATAAAAGGCTTTCCTTTAAAAGATGGGGTATATCACATTGAGGAGACCGTAAGTTACGCCGTGTTTTCTTTAAAGCATTAATTGCGGGGAACCCAAATGCAATTTTACGCTACGGGTTGAGAACCTATTTTGACTCCACATATCCCAAAATAGGACTTCGTGCTTTAGAGAGAGCTTCTAACATGCAACATAAAGAAGCATGTTATGATTACGGGTTAGTGATGTTCGCTTCTCACCAAAGCGAGAAAAAGAACATCGGATTGCAACTTTTAAATAAAACATTCCCACAAGTGACGGATTCGGTAATTGGGGTGAGAAACAAGGTTTTTAGATTGTTACGGGGTTGTTGGGCATTACGTAACCTCCGTCCTTTTGATGACGTTACAACATGCTGTCTTGTTAATGGTCATAACGGTTATTTTCCACAAGATCAAGGTTGGAAAATAGTCTTAGTAAAACCGGAATGCATGACTTGTTTATGGACGTATGAATTACGTGTCTTTATTGCCTTTACTGAACGCCTTGCGTATTAACTAGAATTGTCTTCGCAGCTGCTTTGTATTAAATTTTTTATGTGCTATATTTCATGCTATATGTAAAATAGCGGTATTGTAAGTTTGTAAAATATTGTATAAAAGTTTGAATATGAAATATTATCGTAATTAGTTTTTCATATAGAATTGTAGTAGTTGAAATGGTATATTAGCTACTAAGTATGAACTTAACGGGTAGGTACTACCCGAATTAAAAAATTATAAAACGCTAATATGAAGAAAAAGCTTTTATAAATAAGTTCATATTATGCTACGAAATACTATTGACTACTCTTGATATTCTATATGATTAACTTAATTCTTTTGGCTATTTTTGAAGGAAATGGCACCAACTACTCGACACACCATGAGTATGAGCGAAGAAGAATTCCGTACCTTTCTTGCTGCGAACATAGCTGCAGTGCAGGCTGCAATGCAGAATAACAACAATAACTCTGAATCCAGCAACAGAACAAACGCCACAAGAACTCGTGTAGGATGCTCCTACAAAGAATTCACTGCCTGTAAACCTCTGGAATTCGATGGAACCGAGGGTCCAATCAGATTAAAACGGTGGACCGAGAAGGTCGAATCGGTATTTTCCATAAGTAAGTGTGCTGAAGAAGATAAAGTAAAATACGCTACGCATACCTTCACAGGTGCTGCATTAACATGGTGGAACACCTATCTCGAGCAGGTGGGATAAGATGCTGCTTACGCACTACCGTGGTCAGCATTCAAGCACTTGATGAACGAGAAGTACCGTCCCAGAAACGAGGTCAATAAGCTCAAGGTAGAGCTTAGAGGATTACAAACGCAAGGTTTTGACATTACCACGTACGAACGAAGATTCACAGAGTTGTGCCTATTGTGTCCAAGAGCGTTCGAAGACGAAGAAGAGAAGATCGACGCGTTTGTGAAAGGGTTACCAGAAAGGATCCAGGAAGATGTGAGTTCAAATGAGCCCGCCTCCATACAAAAGGCAAGTCGAATGGCTCACATGCTCATAAATCAGATTACGGGAAGAATTAAAAAGTAGGCGACCGACGAGGTCAACATGAAACAAGTCAAGAGAAAGTGGGAAGAAACCAGTGACAAGGGTCACCAATACAACAATAACAGTAACTATCGCATCAACAATCAACACCAAAATCACAACCACAAATGCACCTTTTTTTGTAACAACAACGGCAACAAAAACCATCCCAACAATAACAACTACAACAACCGTTTCAACAACAATAACAACCGCAACAACAACAATCCCAACAACAACAATAAGAATCAGCAACATCCATGCCAAAGGTGTGAAGAGTACCATTCGAATGAGTTCTGCATGACATTTTGCACCAAGTGTAAAAGAACTGGCCATGGTGCGAAAAAGTGTGAGGTCTACGGCCCAATGAATAATAGAAATAAAAGAACAGATAATGTCGGAACAAGTAATGCCGCCTTTGTTTGTTATGGATGTGGAAAACTGGGCCACATTAGGAGTAATTGCCCGAACCCAGAGAAAAATAATGGGCAAAGTCGTGGAAGAGTTTTCAATATTAATGCAGCAGAAGCACAGGAAGACCCGGAGCTTGTTACGGGTACGTTTCTTATTGACGATAAACCTGCTTATGTTTTATTTGATTCAGGTGCGGATAAAAGCTATATGAGTAGAGATTTTTGTGCTAAATTAAGTTGTCCATTAACGCCTTTGGATAATAAATTTTTACTCGAATTAGCAAACGGTAAATTAATGTCAGCAGATAAAATATGTCGGAATCGCGAAATTAAACTGGTTGGTGAAACGTTTAAGATTAATTTGATACCAGTAGAGTTAAGAAGTTTTGATGTAATAATCGGCATGGACTGGATAAAAAAGGAAAGAGCAGAGGTCGTATGTTACAAAAATGCGATTCGCATTGTACGAGAAAAAGGAAAACCCTTAATGGTGTACGGAGAAAAGAGCAACGCGAAACTAAATCTTATTAGTAATTTGAAGGCACAAAAACTAATAAGAAAAGGTTGCTATGCCATTCTAGCACATGTCGAGAAGGTGCAAACCGAATAAAAGAACATCAATGATGTTCCCGTCGCAAAAGAATTTTCTGACGTATTTCCGAAAGAATTATCGGGACTACCTCCACACCGATCTGTTGAATTTCAAATAGACCTTATACCAGGAGCTGCACCAATAGCTCGTGCTCCATACAGACTCGCACCCAGCGAAATGAAGGAACTCCAAAGCCAATTACAAGAACTTTTAGAGCGTGGTTTCATTCGATCAAGCACATCACCATGGGAAGCTCCCGTTTTGTTTGTCAAAAAGAAATATGGTACATTCAGGTTATGTATCGACTACAGAGAGTTGAACAAACTTACCATCAAGAACTGTTACCCACTACCAAGAATCGACGATTTATTCGATCAACTACAAGGCTCGTCAGTTTATTCAAAGATTGATTTACGTTCCGGATATCATCAAATGCGTGTGAAGGAGGATGATATTTCAAAGACTGCTTTTAGAACGCGTTATGGTCATTATGAGTTTATGGTTATGCCGTTTGGATTAACTAACACACCAGCTGTGTTCATGGACCTCATGAACCGAGTGTGTGGGCCATATCTTGACAAGTTTGTCATTGTTTTCATTGATGACATACTTATTTACTTAAAGAATGAACAAGAGCACGGAGAACATTTGAGAAAAGTGCTCGAATTATTGAGGAAAGAAAAACTGTACGCTAAATTTTTAAAGTGTGCATTTTGGTTGAAAGAAGTTCAATTCCTCGGTCACATAGTGAATAAAGAAGGTATTCAAGTGGATCCGGCAAAGATTGAAACTGTTGAAAAGTAGGAAACCCCGAAAATTTCGAAACATATACGCCAATTTTTAGGACTGACTGGTTACTACAGAAGATTCATCCAAGATTTTTCCAAAATAGCAAAACCCTTGACTGCATTAACGCATAAAGGAAAGAAATTTGAATGGAAGGATGAGCAAGAGAAATGGTTTCAATTGTTGAAGAAAATGCTATTTACAGCACCTATATTATCATTGCCTGAAGGGAATGATGATTTTGTGATTTATTGTGACGCATCGAAGCAAGGCCTCGGTTGTGTATTAATGCAACGAACAAAGGTAATTGCTTATGCATCCAGACAATTGAAGATTCACGAGCAAATTTATACGACACACGATTTGGAATTAGGCGCTGTTGTTTTTGCATTAAATACTTTGAGGCACTACTTATATGGGGTCCAAAGTATTATATATACCGACCACAAAAGTCTCCAACACATATTTAATCAGAAACAACTAAACATGAGGCAGCATAGGTGGATTAAGTTATTGAATGATTACGATTTCGAGATTCGTTACCTCCCGGGGAAGGCGAATGTGGTAGCTGACGCTTTGAGTAGAAAGGATAGAGAACTTATACGAGTAAAATCTATGAATATAATTATTCGTACTAACCTTACTACTCAAATAAAGGAGGCGCAACAGGGAGTTGTAAAAGAAGGGAATTTGAAGAATGAAATACCTAAAGGATCGGAGAAACACCTTAATATTCGAGAAGACGGAACCCGGTATAGAGCTGAAAGAATTTGGGTACCAAAGTTTGGAGATGTGAGAGAAGTGGTACTTGGGGAAGCACATAAAACCAGATACTCGGTACATCCCGGAGTGGGAAAGATGTACAAGGACCTCAAGAAATATTTTTGGTGGGCGGGTATGAAAGACGATATTGCGAGATATGTAGGAGAATATTTGACGTGTTCTAAGGTCAAAGCTGAACATCAGAAACCATCTGTGACGACCCCGTCAAAACACTTAACGGCTCCGTCACTTGATCTCACAGCTTGATCGGACTTAAATGAATTAAATAAACAAAGTTACATTCTTTTATTTCAAAAGTTTCCCAAAAAGAAGACATACCAAAATATGTAGTTTAAAAATAACCCAACATATCAATTAACCAAAGTTGACATAAACATTGTCAACAAACCCACAAGTTTAAATTATCCAAAAATAGAATGCAAACTTAAGTTTCATAATTGTTTCATAAAATCTGCCCAAATGCATGCAGACTCTTCTAAACACAGCGAAAGCATCACTTAAATTCAAGTACCTGTGAAAACGTGCGAGTAAACTGTCAACACAAAGGTTGAGTGAATTATAGGTTTAAATAAGTAAATGAACTTTAGACCACAAGATTTAAAAATGTTAGAAAACATTAAACATTATTCCATTATCAATGAGCCACCTGGTAACCACTTAACCCTTTATTTACCCTTGCCAAACACAATAATAATATACACCGGACAGTGTATCTACAACAAATTACGAATTACTAAACATTTCAATTATAAATTGCTAGCGGGACTAGCTCGAAATGGGGTTGTCAAACCCGATAGATCTATCCGTAGGATTCGCGTTCACCAGTAGAAACCAGTGATTACAGTTACCAGACTAGGGAATATTTTTGTCCAACTCACAATGAATAATTTAAATTTAATTGTTACTCGTGTCTAAACGTTAAATAAAATGCATGTAATCACATCCCAAAAATATACTTTGAAAAGTATGTATAAACGGGACTATAACTCACCTTAACAGTAACGAAGTAACCAACACAATTAAGCGAACAGCAAATGGAGTATAGTGATCAGGAATGATCACAACGCCGACCTATAAACAAAACAGGTCGATATAAATAACTAACTTAGGTCAAGTCTTAGTATAATAGCTATTGTACATGTTGCAAGTAGACATAGAACAACACTCAACATGCATCGGTTTGATCGGAACAGCGTACGGACACACACTTTCTCTTTTTAGAAAGTTTCTATTTTTAGTAGGTTTCCATTTTTGGAAAGTTTCTATTTTTGGAAAGTTTATATTTTAGGAAAGTTTATATTTTTGGAAAGTTTCTATTTTTGAAAAGTTTCTAGTTTTGGAAAGTTTTCAAATTTAGAAAGTTTCTATTTTTAGAAAGTTTTAAGTTAGGAAAGTTTTCTTATTTAGAAACTCAACAAAAGTCAACTGAAAGTCAAAGTCAACCAAAAGTCAACTCAAAAGTCAACCTTGGTCAAACCTAGTCAACATTAAATTTAAAAGTGTAAGTTGTAATAATAATATAAGTTATAATGTTAATTAAAGTTAAGTATGTATAATTATGTCATAACATAAGTTTAATTAAATTAAAATGAATTATTAAGTTAACATAAGTTTAAATGATATAATTAATATAAAATAAGTATTTAATTAATTAATTAAATATTAGTCATAGTATAAGTATTATTAATTAATAATAAATTTTAAATCATATCATAAGTATTATTAATTAATAATGAATTATTGATCATATCATAAGTTCTTAATTATAATTATTAAATCATAAGTATTTAATAATTAAATTATAATTAAATAATAACTAAGTCTTATAATGATTAAATAATTAATTAATCCTTATTATAAGTCTTATAATAATAATCTTGTAACATCCCGCCTTTTTTCGTTTACTTTTCCGTTTAACTATTTTAAATTCCGTTATATGTTTATAACATCTACCGTTAATACGTGTTTTAAAAATATCTCGTTTAGGTAAATCACACACCCGCAACCGAACTCGAGGGACTAGTTTCGCCAAAGTGCCAAAGAGGTGACTAGCATTTGACTAGTCAACCCCACCTCCCATCTTTTTTCATTTCCATTTTCCTTTTCTTTTACTACTTCCCTATTTTCTTTCAATTCTCCAATTTGAAGATTCATCATCTAAATCCGTTCAAGCAAGCATCAATCAAAACAAATTACATATTTGGAATCCTTGCAACTTCCTCTTCGATTCCATACCGATTTCATTACATTTGGATAACTTTCTAAAATCACTAGATTTTGTGTTCTTGATGTTTTTAAGTTATAAAGTTGTTAATTAGTGTCTATGGCTCAAGTCTAACATGATTATATGATTTATATGATCAATTTCGTTGTTTGAAGTAACTAGCTTGAATATGAACTTTGGTGTGTTTGATTTGATGATTTGGTTGCTTGAATGTTGTTAAATGATATAAGTACATGTATTAAATGTGTTCCTAGTATCACTAGCTTCAATTTGATGTGTAGGTTGCTTGAGAAAACTCCATAAACTTGATTAGTGATTTTGGTGAATTTGGGTTAGGGTTTGATAAGCTTGAAATGAATATTTGATGCATTGAATGCCATGAATTATTGTTAGTAAGTAGTTAGTTGTATTGTATGCTTGATTATCTACAAAACGGCGTGTTTTATGTATGCATTAAATGCCCGAATCATAAATGTGCACTTGTAAAATTTGAAGCATTAAGTGTGTGCATTGATTGATCATTTGATTTGAAAAGTCGGTTATTGAAAATAATGTTTTCGGTTGGTGAAATGTGTTTAGTTAGGTTCCTTGTCAAATTAGCTTTCTAACGATATAAGGTGCGAGTTCTAAGTGTTAGCGGTTTGTGATTTATGCTTGAAAGAGTTTTGATTTGAGACTTAGACATTTGAGACTGACCAGGTACCAGCTTCCGTTAAATGCCGCGGCGCGGCAGTCTTGGGTCGCGGCGCGACCTAAGGCGTGTCCAGGTTCTGACCTAATCGTCAATTATATGAAAAATGTTTGGCACGCTATGGACCTCCGATTCACATGAGACTTGTTCTAACATGCTTATATATGAATAACTAGCATAGAAAAATAGTTCGAGACCTGACCCGAACATGTTGACTTTTTCGTTGACTTTGACCCGACCAAAGTTTGACTTTTTGTCAAACTTAACCAAATGATTATGCAACCTTCCTAACTTGTTTCTATACTTGTATCTTGCATGAAACTTGACAATTTGATTCACATGCTACATAATCGAGTCATAACGAGCCATAAGACTAATTGAACTTCTTTGATCAAACATGATTACCAATATTGATACAACCTATTTGTTTAGGTCAAGACTAGCATTGTTTTTTGTTCACGTTACTTGTCGAAGTACTATTACACTCTTGCATAAGGTGAGATCATAGTCCCACTTTTACTCTTTTGAACTTACTTTTGGGATGAGAAAACATAAACGCTTCTTTTAACTAAGTGAACACAAGTCCATGAAACAAACATTCTACATACGAGTTTAGAACGAAAATCCTCAATTCGATTATCATTAGTTACACTTGATGGTGTAAGCGAGAACTTATGTTATATGGCCATATGGGTTTGACAAACCCTCATTCGGACGGTTCGCTACCGTTATTCGGATGAAATATATTTTCGAGAAACAGTGTATGTTCTAGCACTATTGTGATGGGGTACTATGGAAGGAAACGTTAAGCTATGATAATTGGGTGCTCGTGAATATTAGCTTTTAGAATGTATTACTATTTTATCAATGTTGCAAATCTTGTGGTTCGACTTACATTTACTCACTTACTTATTTAAACCTATGATTTCACCAACGTTTTCGTTGACAAATTTCCTATGTTTTTTTCAGGTCCTTGATCATTAGGTGATACATGCTTCCGCACATTCTTTTTTATACTTACTTTGGATGTCGAGTATACTTGCATATGTGGAGCGTCTTTTGACTACTTTTAAACTGTGTCGCACATGTTTCATTTGTACTTTAAACATTGTAATGTGCTAGTCGTGGAAACTACTTTTGTAAACTTTGAAACATCCATACTTATGAAATGAATGCGGCATGTTTTCGGTCAAACGTTGTCTTAAAGACTTATGACCATGTAATGGGACCTACGTAGACGGCACCGTCAAATGACGATTTCTCGGGGTCGCTACAAATATCATAATATAAGTTTAATACTTATCATAAGTATTTTTCATTAATAATAAAAGTATTGTTAATCATAAGTTTAATTAAAATGTTAATTAAATCATAAGTAATAATTAAATGATATAATAAATATATATCATAAGTCTTAAATTATAATAATTACTTTTTATATCATAAGTAATTTAATAATAATGAAAATCATTATCTTTATCATAAGTTTTAATAATTAACCATAAGTTTTAAGTTAAAAGTTCATCGGGTCGTATCTTGAGCCCCGGAAGTCGGTTTTCGGCAAGCCTTATATATATCTTCGCCTAATCAAACCACCCGAAACTTTGGTGCACTCAAGAACACACCAAGAACAGTACCCAAGTCATGATGATCAGCCATTACACCACTTGGAACTTCAATTCATTCAAAAACGTGTTTTAGTCATAACGGGTGATCCGTGGCTCGGATTTAGATGACCCGAACATGAAAGTTCATCCCATCATCAATCCTAACACACTAGCACACCCTAAGGACTCTAAGAATGGTCACAAAGTCGGACCAAACCTGGTTCATTTCAATTTCACCTTTCAATCGTAACAAAATACCATTTTAATCATATCTAGGGCTCCGGGAATGGAAATGACATGAATCCGGAGTCTAAAATTAATGTCTTGATGAGAGGAACTCATCTAACCACTTAAATTTCACTTTTACATCAGTTACAATATCAGAAATGAACAAAAAGCTGCTGTCCCAATCAATTCAAACCGAAAACATATGTATTTGAGCAATTCTACGCATACAATCAACATTACAACAACAAGTAATCATCATACTATCAAAATAATCATCAAAAACAGAAAAATAATGAAAAATTAAAAATTCTAGGGTTAGGGTTTATACCCTGATCAAGAATCAAGAAGTGTTATCGTGTAGAGGAGATCGTGTAGAACGCGTTGATGTTAATTAATTGATGATCCAAGCTAGTTGTTGATGCAAAATGATGATGATGATGAGTGTGGTGTTGGTGTTATCGCCCAAAAAGGAGGAAGGGAGGAGAGGAGAGCAAAAGTTTAGGTTAGGTTTTTGGTGAAATGAAAAATAAAACACAAAATGAAAAATCAAGGGAGTATTCCCCCTCCCTTTGGTTGCTTCGGCAGAATGGGTCATGGGGGTGGGCCCTCATGGCCCAAATTTGTTAAATGTGTAATTCCTTGTGGCCCGAACGCCCGATCGAAACCCGAAACGCGAAAACACGCTTACGCGATTGAAAATTCGGAGAGATAACAAATACGCGACGAAAAATAAATATAAATACTACATATAATCATATGATCTTAAAATATCATATTTAAAATAATTAAGGCTTTAAAATCCCAAAAGCTCGACCGTTGGTTTGAAAACCGAAAAGATTCGCCGGATAGAAATCCGCGACACGTAGAAACGTATAACTTAAAATATGAATACAATTATTCACATAACACATAATAATTAATATATATATTATTACAAAAATAATAATATAGGTCATAGAAATGACGTGGCACGAATAACAGTTAACGGTCGTTAAATAATTAACGGTAAAAGATAACGGAAAAAGTAGGGTCGTGACTGTACCTTCCCGTTACGGAAATTTCACCCCGAAATTTAAGCAGGTGCAGGGGTTGACTCAGCATCTGGGAACAAATGCGGGTACTTCGCTTCATCTGATCTTCACGCTCCCAAGTGAACTCGGGACCACGTCTGGCGTTCCATCTAACCCGGACAATAGGAATTCTACTTTGCTTAAGAATCTTAACCTCCCGGTCCATAATTTCAACGGACTCCTCAATAAAATTTAGTTGCTTATCAACATGAAGTTCCTCTAGAGGATTAGTCTTATCGGCCTCGGCCAGACACTTCTTTAAATTCGATACATGATAAACATCGTGAACAGCACTGAGTTCTTGTGGCAATTTCAAACGATATGCCGCTGGTCCAACTCTCTCAACAATCTCAAACGGTCCAACAAAACGAGGACTCAACTTTCCCCTTTTACTGAAATGTATCACACCCTTCCAAGGTGATACCTTTAATATAACACGATCACCAACTTGAAATCCTACATCTTTGTTTCCCTTATCGGCATAACTCTTTTGCCGACTTCTAGCGGTTCTCAATCTTTCCTTAATCTGTACAATCTTCTCGGTAGTCTTATGAATAATTTTCGGACCTGTGAGTTGAGCATCCCCAACCTCATTCTAGCAGACAGAAAACCTACACTTTCTACCACACTGAGCTTCAAACGGTGCGGCTTTAATACTTGCATGATAACTGTTGTTATAAGAAAATTCAGCTAGCGGCAAATATTTATCCCACCCATTACCAAAATCAATAACACATGCTCGTAACATATCTTCTAATGTTTGAATGGTCCTTTCACTCTGACCATCCGTCTGAGGATGATAAGCGGTGCTCATATCTAACCTAGTTCCCAAGGCTTCCTGTAAAGATTGCCAAAACCTCGATACAAATCGACTGTCTCGGTCTGAAATAATGGATACAGGAACACCATGTCTAGAAACAATCTCCTTCAAATACAAACGAGTAAAATTCTCCATCGAATCCGTATCCTTAATCGGCAAAAAGTGAGCCTACTTAGTGAGTCGATCTACAATCACCCAAATAGCATCATAGCCACCCGCAACTCTTGGTAACTTAGTAATAAAATCCATCGTAATACCTTCCCACTTCTACTCGGGAATCTCAGGTTGCACCAAAAGTCCAGACGGTTTTTGATGTTCAGCTTTAACCTTAGCACAGGTTAAACACTTAGCCACATATGTAGCCACATCACCTTTCAAATTAGGCCACCAATACAGCTCCTTAAGATCGTGATACATCTTTCCTGAACCAGGATGAATAGAGTACCTAGACTTATGAGCCTCATCTAAAACCAGTTGTAGCAGATCACCAAATTTCGGAACCCAAAGACGTCCCGCAAAGTATCTAGTACCATCTGCTCGTACCTCAAACTTCTTAGCCATGCCTCGTACATTCTCATTCACAAAATTCTCCCCCTTCAAGGCTTCTTGTTGTGCCTCAAGAATCTGCCTTGCGAGATTTGTTCTAATTGTCATATTCAAGGCTCTAAACCTGCGAGGTTCAGCCCTTTTTTTATGACTTAACGCATCGGCCACAACATTGGCCTTACCCGGATGATATAATAGTTCACAATCATAATCATTCAACGTCTCAATCCATCATCGTTGTCTCATGTTTAACTTTTTCTTATCGAGGATATGTTGAAGACTTTTATGATCTGTGTACACTGTACTCTTAACCCCATACAAATAATGTCTCCAAATCTTAAGCGCAAAAACAACAGCTCCAAACTCTAAATCATGAGTTGTATAATTCTGCTCGTAAATCTTCAACTGACGCATCACAATATACAACAAAATCATCATTACCCTCAGGTAGTGACAATATCGGAGCGGTAGTCAACTTCTTCTTCAAAATCTGAAAAGCAGTCTCTTGTTTATCCTTCCACTCATACTTCTTCCCCTTGTGCGTTAAAGTAGTCAGATGTTTCCCGATACGAGAGAAATCCTGAATGAACCTTCTATAGTAACCTGCCAACCGTAGAAACTGACGAATCTGAGTAGGAGTTTTCAGAATTTCCTACTTTTCAATCACCTCAATCTTAGCAGGATCAACTTGTATTCCCTATTTACTAACAATATGTCCAAGGAATTGAACTTCTCTTAACCAGAAAGCACACTTAGAGAACTTAGCGTACAACTCTTCTTTTCTCAATAGATCAAGCACTAACTTCAAATGTTCTTCGTGCTCTTCATCACTCTTAGAATAAATAAGGATGTCGTCGATGAAAACAATAACGAATTTGTCCAGATAGGGTCTACACACACGGTTCATGAGGTCCATGAACACAGTAGGTGCATTTGTCAATCCGAACGGCATAATGAGGCTCTCAAAGTGACCATAACGGGTGCGAAAAGCAGCTTTCGAAACATCAGATTCTTTAACACGTAACTGATGATAGCCGGAACGAAGATCAATTTTAGAATAAACAGATGAACCTTGAAGTTGATCGAACAGATCATTAATTCTCGGAAGAGGGTAACGGTTTAACAGTAAGCTAGTTCAATTCACGATAACCAATGCACAAATGAAAAGAACCATCTTTCTTCTTAACAAACAGAATAGGAGCTCTCCAAGGGGACGAACTAGGACGAATAAAACCCTTGTTTAACAACTCACGGAGTTGATTCGACAATTCTTGAAGTTCGGAAGGCGCAAGTCGATAAGGAGCACGTGCCACAGGAGCAGCACCGGGAACAAGATCAATTTGAAATTCTACCGCGCGTTGCGGCGTGATGTTATGCGAGGTGTATACAAAATAGTTATATTTTTATTACGAAATACTATTAAATACGATACAATTTTACACAAGTTATTTATTTATTTATAGAGTGGATATACTTAAACCTTGCTACAACACTTATAGGCAGTGTACCTAATCGTACAGTAGTGTAGGTTTTAGTAAGTCCGGTTCGTTCCACAGGGAGCTATCCAGGTTTAACGCTATATTTTAAACTATATTTGTATATATATATATATATATATATATATATATATATATATATATATATATATATATATATATATATATATATAAGTATTAATATTATTATTATAAAAGGGGATTTTACCGTTTAATGACCGGTTTGTCGATTTTAGGTTCTAATTAAAAATAAATATAACTTAATTTAAAGCGTAAAGTAAATGACGATAAATAAAAATGCGATAAAATAAAAGTACGATAACTAAAAGTGTAATAATTTAAAGTACGATAAATAAAATGACGATAAATAAAATTGCGATAATTAAAAGTACGATGAGATATAAAATAAAGGAATTATGCTTATTTAAACTTCCGTAATCATGATGTTCGACGTGTTAATTTTATGTTTATTACCATGGGTTAATTGTCCTTTATCCTGGATTATCCGATATGTCCATACGGTTTTGTCCATAATAGTCCATCAGTCATAATTATAAAGTGCGAGAGTCTTCGTCAAATTATCCTTATACCCGAAGTCAAATATTCCAATTAATTGGGGATTCGAACTGTAACAAGGTCTTAATACTTTGTTTAATGAATACACCAGGTTATCGACTGCGTGTAATCCAAGGTTTTACTACTTTGTTAACAATTACACCAATTACCCTTGAATGTAATCTACCCCTGTTTCAACGAGTCCATTAACTATTAATCCTTTCCCGTGTCCGGTAAAATGAACGATAATTAGTATTTATAGATATCCCGCCCACCGTACCCGATTAAGCGTATGTGGTTATATATAGATACGTCAAATTGTAACCTTTATATTAAATTAACGAGGTATCGTTTAGTTAATATAAAGCCCATTAATAGCCCATAGTCTAATTTTCACAAATGTCGTTCTTTTGTCCAAACCCCAATTATGGTACAAAACCCAATTACCCCGTCTTTAATATTTAGCCCAACATCATGATTACTTCGGATTAAATAAGCATAATAATAACTTAGCTACTAGACATTAATTTAAAAAGGTTGAATATAACTTACAATGATTAATAATAGCGTAGCGTTACACGAACAGAACTTCGACTTACAAACTTAAAACATTTGCTAACATAACCTTATTATTATTAATCTTAAATTAAAATTAAAAATAAAATTATATATATATATTTTACGTATATAGAAAAGAAAGAAAAGGGGTGAGTTCATCGGCTGAATTCGTTGGCTTTTATAGGCCCATCATTGACTGTAGATCTCCGCAACTGCGGTTCTTTTGTGCTTCACAGCTCCGCGAGCGCGGAGCTCTGGATTCCAGCTCATTGATCAAATTCAAAACGTGGGCTGCGTATAATTATAATATATAATAATATATATAATTAATTATATATTATATTATTTTCTTGTGCATAGTTGACTTGTAATTTTTGGTCCGTTGCGTCGTGCGCTGAAAGTTAGTTCATGCCTCGGTTCTGGATTTCCAAACGCCTTTTCGTACTATTTAATATCTTGTACTTTGCGTTTCACAGCTCGTACTCTTGTAATTTTTTAGACGTTTTTCATCAATAGTTTGAACCACTTGGATTGTACTTTGTACCTTTTAGCTTTTTGGTCATTTGCTTCTTCAATTCGTCGAATCTGTCTTTTGTCTTCACCTTTTATTATTTAAACGAATATAACTTGTAAATAGAACAATTGCAACTAAAACCTTGTCTTTCTTGAAGGATAATGCTATGAAATATATGTTCATTTTTAGCATTATCAAATATTTCCACACTTGAGCGTTGCTTGTCCTCAAGCAATATAGAACTTGAATATAACTTTACTAGAATCACTTCTTTATTATTCACACTTTGTACATCAGTGATTTCAATACGGCGGTTATGAACAATGATGGTAATGATGTGGTTTACAGTCTCACATGACTATAAAAATTTAGATCCGTTAGGAAATTGGATCTTTATGAAAATATTTGATCTTTTGAAAATTCAATCTAGTTTTTACCCTAGATAAGTTTTCCGGAATAACCCTTCATCGGTGTTTGCAAATTATTTTTGTGGGTTTTGTGGGTTTCAGATTTGAAAATTTTAGCTCAAAACTTATGGTTTTGTGTCACCCACTTGCTAACTTTGTATTAGGAAAGCAACACGTCCAGTACACTTGCTCCGTATATTACCTTTCGGTAAACTACCATCCGGTTGTAAAGGAAAGCGTTGAACAAGCAACTGTTGAGGCAATGTCCCGTGACATGCTTTTGATTATGGTCTATATCGTGTTGGATGCAATTACTATCCTTTGTAGGAGCAATAGTAAAGATCACCCTATAGTTTTTCGGTCTGGCACAAGGTCCTGTATTTGACCATGCTATGCAACCACCATTCTTACGGTTGACACCCGATTTGGTTCAGGTGACCTAATGAATTCCAGGTGAATTCCTACGATTTTACGTTCAATGGTAATGAACGCATTAAAAATAGGTTTTCAGAAAACAAATCGGTTTGTAATTTTGATCAAAATATTTTCTCGTTCAAGATCGAGTTTAGATATCATCGAATTCCATGAGTTTGAATTCTCAATCTTTAAGGTCAATCTCAAGGATTGAGTAATATCAGGCTTAAAAGCTAATTTTTGATCTTTAAGGAGATTATCCTTTCTGGGGATCTGATTCATCAGTCTTATAAGCTAATTTGCACGGTGCCCCCCATTGTACGAGACAGATCCTCTCATGGTTAGGATAATTCTGACCACTTGGCGACCCTGTTTGATGCTGAGGTTGGTGGATTTCCAGATGATTTTTGAGAAAACTTTTCAAGGTTTTTCGTAGTCTCTACAACTGGTCTGGACGAAAACTTCCTGACCTAAATCAAGAAGCGCGTGTCTTTTTCTCGAAAGAATTTACTTCCTTATAAATTCTATTTATATTACAATAAACTGGGTAAAACTGAATAATATCGTCCAAAACAAAAGTATCTTCAATTATTTGTACAAAAATATGTGATATATGTTTTAAATAACTTGGTAAATTTTCCCACACTTGGCTTTTATTTTCCTTTCTTTGCCTTTTTATTCTCCTCTATTCCATTTTAAATGAATTCAAGCATTTTGAGTGATTTCTCAATTTATGTCCTTTCCGAGGTAACAATAATTTCGGTGTTAACACCTATTTTTATCGTTCATAAATATGTATATACATGATTTTGAATTCATTTATTTGAAAATTTTTAAAATTTTTACTAGAATTGGGTAGTCAGTATATAAGACTAGGGCTGTTCTTTATTATCAGGGAGCACTAGATTCTAATACAACTACTGCGTTACTAGTATTTTTAATGGTAACCAAGTGTTTAAATTAAAATTTTTTAAAAATCCGAAAGAATTTAACCCCTTCCCACACTTAAGATCTTGCAATGCCCTCATTTGCAAGAAATCAGTAACAATTTAAATTATTGAGGGTGAATAGCGTAGAAAAATGATTAAATTTTACCAAAGTTTCCAAACATATTGTTGTTTATGTTGAATGATAAATGGTGCACATCATTTGTTCATTTCGTCTGTTGTTATATCACACTTGTTTTTCGTTTTGTCGTCAAAATTAATAGCTTTTACTGAACTTAATGTCAGTCTTTGAAAGTACTCTGTTTTACCCAGTTTTGTACATTAGATAAACTACAAACATACATAATATTTTTATTATATTTTTTTTTATATAAAACCTTTATTTATTAAAACAATTTAAATGAATAATTTTTTTTAAATGTTTTTGGCATACTTTAAATCAATAAGATTAAAAATAATGATAACAAAATTTCTCATCCCTCCCTTGGGTAAAGCAATTTCGGTTCAATGATCTAGTCTTCAACTCACGGCGAATTTTAGAAATCATATTTTTAACTTAATGAAATAAAGTAAAATTTTTGTTTTTAAATTCACACTAAACTTAAATTTAAAATCCATAAAATTAAAAATTCATATAAATATCATTAATATTTTTATACATTAATTTTACAAACTTATATTGAAAATATTAATTTTTAAAATATTTAAAAACTTAAATATATTGATTTAAAAAGATTTACAATAATAATTTAATATTTATATATTAATTTTAAAAACAAGGTAAAAATAAAATTAAAAATCTTTTTGGTCTTTTATCCCACTTTAATCAATCAAATATTATCAAAAATATACGCCCCTCTTTTGGGTAAAGTAATTTCGGTATTTTACCTAGTTTTACTCCTGACGAATTTCTGAAATATTTTGGATTGATTGATTAAAGATATTTATACCTTAAGAATAAACGGTAAATTTTGCAGTGATGTAATAAATTTTTGTATGATATCAATAATTTCGGTTTCGCATACCTAATTTTATTGAATATCAATTTAATACTTTATAGCGAACGATTTAGCGTTTATTATCAAAAGGTTGAAAGCAATAAATAAAAATAAAAATAAAAACTGTACATACTTACCTGTGAGATAGAATTCTTAGTGACCTGCTTTAGTCGACTCATAGGAGAGTCGTGTGATTTGGTTTTCCATAGCTACATAAGCGTAACCTTGATTCTTCAATAACTTTTCTTCTAAACATATGAACGGTCCTTCTCTGCATAGAGTAGCAAATTCGGTATTTGAATATATTTGATTGTTCGAACATTTACCTTCGGGTGACCATTTTCCGCATTTATGACATCTTTCAAGGTGTCGTGCTCTTCTTTTTGTTGAGGATTTTGATTTTCCTTTACCGAAATGTATCTTGTTATGATTGTTCCTGAGTTCTTTCCTTACTTCGTCCATTTTGCCTCTTATGAGTGATACCAGTTCACTTGGGAGTGTGTCATTATTACGTTTAGTAATCAAAGCGTGTCGCATTAGACCATGGTTCAAATCAAAGGAATTCTTTATCTCGTAAAATCTAAAAAAAATAAAAATTCAGAATGGAGGGAGAAGACTAGTTCTTTAGTGCCTGCTAGGGAAAGACCATGCGGATTCCATTCTCGAGAACTATACGAAACAGAATATCTAACTCTAACAGAAATATATATTATCCTTAAAAGATTTGATTTTTCCCACACTTAGTTAGCTGTGGTGTCGAAATTGTGATTAACTTTGTTTTCAATTGGAATATCAACAACTTATATATCTCTGACTTTTGCTTCAAGCCAATTGTTGATTTCCTTTGTAACTTTCACAAATTCAACTAACATTGCTTTTTCTTTAGGCGACAAATTCGATACTAATCGGTTACATAACTTAAAGTTCCCCTTAATCCTAGCATCTTGAATCCGTTTATAAAGTTTCTTCGTTGAACTGTTAAAAACGGGTTCATCTAATTTCATATCAACAACGGGGTTTTTTGTTATCGGGTCATCATTGGGTGTTGCTTCATCTTCCCCACACTTAGGCGTTTTTATTGGTTCAACAGTTTTGGTTGGTGGAGATCTAAACTTTCGATTCACAAAGGTGACCGATTTGTCACCATCTCGAAGTGTCATTCTGCCTTCTCTTACATCAATGAATGCTTCGGTGGTTGCTAAAAATGGGCGACCTAAAATTAGAGGAATATCAAGGTCTTCCTCCATATTAATAACTATGAAGTTTGCAACAAAGGTCAAACTTTCCACTTTAACAAGTAAATTATTGGCTATTCCAACCGAGTGTTTAATGGTTTGGTCAAATGATTGAACACCTATTTTGGTTGGTCTTAATTCACCCACACCTAATCTTTTGTATAAGGAAAGAGGCATAACATTTGCACTTGCTTCTAAATCTGCGAGTCCATTATACATAGCACCATCATTAAGCAAGCAAGAAATGATAAATTTACCTGGATCTCCTACTTTAGTAAGTAGAGTTGGTTTGTTAACCTTTTCCAAGTGATCTTTTCTTGGTTCTTTCACTTCTACTTGAACTTCTTGTTCACATTTTTCTTCGTTTCTTGGAATGGGAGGTTTGTATAGGAATTCTTCTTCATCACTCCAATTTGAAGCTTCCCCGTCTTCCAATTTTTGTTTTTCATATGTTGTTGATAACATATTTATGTTTTCATTCTGAGGGTTTTCTTGGGTGGTGAAATTATGATTGACTTCATTGTCAACTTTCATCGGACCACGAATGTAATGTTTAACTCTGTGACCATTAACCTTAAATTCAATCCCATTTGAATTTATTAACTCTACTGTTCCATATGGGAAAAATCTTTTGACTATGAATGGTCCAGACCATCTTGATTTTAATTTTCCAGGAAATAGCTTGAATCGTGAATTGAAAAGAAGGACTCTGTCTCCTTCCTTAAAATCTTTTGAACTTCTGATTCTTTTATCATGCCATTTCTTTGTTCTTTCTTTATAGATTAACGAATTTTCATATGATTCATGTCTTAATTCTTCTAATTCGTTTAATTAACTTAACTGTAGACGTCCGGCTTCATGTAAATCAAGATTACATGTCTTCAAAGCCCAAAATGCTTTGTGTTCAATTTGTACTGGAAGGTGACATGCTTTTCCGTAAACGAGTCTAAAAGGTGTGGTTCCAATTGGAGTTTTGTAGGCTGTTCTAAAAGCCCAGAGTGCATCCTCCAATTTCATGGACCATTCCTTTGGATTCGATCCTACGGTTTTCTCTAGAATATGTTTTAATGCTTGGTTGGTATTTTCAACTTGTCCACTTGTTTGTGGATGATAAGCAGTTGAGATTTTATGAGTTACTCCATATCTTTTGAGAACTTTCTCAAGTTGATTATTACAGAAATGAGTACCCCGATCACTTATTAAAGCTTTCGGTGTTCCGAATCTAGAAAAAAGACGTTTTAAGAAGTTGACTACAACTCGTGCATCGTTAGTTGGGAGAGCTTGTGCTTCCACCCATTTAGATACATAATCAATAGCAACGAGAATGTAGAGATTATTATGAGATTTTAGAAATGGACCCATAAAGTCAATACCCCAAACGTCAAATACTTCACATACTTGAATGACATTTTATGGCATTTCATCAAGTTGACTTATTTTTCCGGCCCTTTGACAAGCATCACAGGATTTGCAAAGAAGGTGTGCGTCTTTGAAAATTGTAGGCCAATAGAATCCAGCATCGTAAACTTTTCTTGCTGTGAGTTGAGGCCTATAATGCCCTCCTGTTGGTCCTGTGGGATAATGGTTTAAGATTTGACTAGCTTCATCCCCGAATACACATGGGCGCATTATTCCATCGGGATAACTTTTAAACAAATGTGGATCTTCCCAGAAATAGTGTTTTATATCACTAAAGAATTTCTTTCGTTTTTGGTACGACAACCCTTTTTCAAGGAATCCACATACTAAGTAGTTTGCATAGTCTGCAAACCATGGAATTTCATTATAATCGATCTTTAAAAGATATTCATCAGGAAAGTTATCTTATATGGCCGATTCATTTAAAACTTCTAATTCAGGATTTTCAAGACGAGAAAGATGATCAGCGGCGAGATTTTCTGCTCCCTTTTTGTCTCGGATTTCAATATCGAACTCTTGTAAGAGTAAGATCCAACGGATTAATCGTGGTTTGGCATCTTGTTTCGAAAATAGGTATCTAAGAGCAGAATGGTCGGTATAGACCACCATTTTAGCTAGAACAATATATGAACGAAATTTGTCAAAAGCAAAGATAATAGCAAGGAGTTCTTTTTCAGTAGTTGTGTAATTTGTTTGTGCTCCTTGTAACGTCTTACTAGCGTAATAAATAGGTTGAAATCATTTTTCAATCCTTTGTCCTAAAATGGCTCCCATTGCAAAATCACTTGCATCGCACATGAGTTCAAATGGTAGATTCCAATTTGAAGTTATCATGATCGGCGCATTAGTGAGTTTTTCTTTAAGAATATTAAAAGATTTGATGCATTTATCTGAAAAGATGAATGGAGCATCCTTTTCTAGGAGTTTATTCATAGGAGTGGCAATTTTAGAAAGATCTTTTATGAAACGTCAGTAAAAACCGACATGCCCTAGAAAACTCCTAACTCCTCTAACATTGGTGGGATGTGGAAGTTTAGAAATTACATCTACTTTAGCTCTATCCACTTCAATTTCTTCCTTTGAAATTTTATGACCAAGAACGATGCATTCTTTAACCATGAAATGACATTTCTCCCAATTAAGAACTAGATTTGATTGTTTGTATCTAATAAGCATTCGTTCAAGATTAACTAGACATGTTTCAAAAGTATCACCGAAGACTGAAAAGTCATCTATGAATACTTCCATGCATTCTTCTATCATGTCGTGAAAAATCGCCATCATGCACCTTTGAAAGGTTGCAGGGGCGTTGCAAAGTATAAATGGCATGCGTTTGTAAGCAAAAGTACCATAAGGGCACGTGAACATGGTTTTCTCTTGGTCCTCGGGTGCTATTGGAATTTGAAAATATCCGGAAAAACCGTCAAGAAAACAATAGTAACTATTCCCAGCTAACCTTTCCAACATTTGATCAATGAAAGGTAAGGGAAAGTGATCTTTTCTGGTGGCGTCATTTAATTTTCTATAATCAATACATACACGCCATCCTGTTACAGTCCTAGTAGGAATAAGCTCATTTTTTTCATTTGTGATGACAGTCATGCCACCCTTCTTAGGTACACATTAAACTGGGCTTACCCATGGACTATCAGAGATTGGATAAATTAAACCTGCATCAAGCAGTTTAATAATTTCTTTCTTAATAACATCTTGCATATTAGGATTTAGTCTTTGTTGGCGTTGCACATACGTTTTATGACCTTCTTCCATAAGGATTTTATGTGTGCAATACGAAGGACTTATGCCTTTAATGTCATGAATATTCCATGCAATAGCTGGTTTATGAGCTTTTAGCACAGAAATGAGTTAAGATTTTTCATTTTCCATAAGAGAAGACGATATTATTACAGGTAATTCAGATTCACCATGTAAATAAGCGTATTCCAAATGGGTTGGAAGTGGCTTTAACTCTAATGTCGGTGGTTCTTCTATCGATGATTTGTATCGATATCTGTCTTCCTCTTTTAACATTTGAAGTTCTTCTGTTGTTGGTTCATAATCATTAGCCATGAGTGTAGCTAACATTTCAGATTCATCAATTGGTTCAGTTCCTTCTCCTAAAGAACATTCTCCTGTTCCTTGTAATTCTGGAAATTCTTCTAACAATTCTGCATGTGAATCTATAATTTGAATATAATAACATGTATCATCTGCAGATTGCGGTTTTTGCATGGCTCTATCAACAGAAAAGGTAACACTCTCGTCCTATATACTTAGTGTCAATTTCTTACCAAACACGTCTATTATTGCTTTAGCCGTGTTTAAGAATGGTCTTCCTAATATGAGAGGAACTCGAGAATATTCTTCCATATCCAGAATAACAAATCTACTGGAAATACTAAAGTACCAACCTTAACTAGCATGTTCTCCATTATCCCTCTAGGATATTTTACTGATTGATCGGCTAGTTGTATGCTTATTCGTGTTGGTTTCAATTCTCCAAGGTCTAGTTTAGCGTATAATGAATACGGTATTAAATTTATACTAGCACCTAAATATGCTAATGCTTCTATTGAACTAAGACTACCCAGAAAACATGGAATTGTGAAACTTCCTGGATCTGAGAGTTTTTCTGGTATCTTATTCAACAACACTGCAGAACAATTAGCATTCATAGTAACAGCCGAGAGTTCTTCCATTTTCTTTCTATTTGTGATTAGATCTTTCAAAAATTTAGCATATCTAGGCATTCCTGAAATCACATCAATGAAAGGAAGATTGACATTTATTTGTTTAAACATATCCAAGAATTTGGATTGCTCGACTTCAAGTCTTTTTTTTCTCATTTTACTTGGGTAAGGAAGCGGTGGTTGGTATGGTTTAACATAAGGTTTAGCTTTAACTGTGTAATCTTCATTAACCTTTTCAACTACTGATTCTGTTTCTTTCTCTTGCTTAGGCTGTGGTGCCTGTGGAGTAGGAATAGAGTCATCAGAAATTACAGGTATTTCAGGTGGTTTAAGTGTAATACCACTTCTCGTGGTAATGGCTTTAGCTGTTTCATTCCGGGGGTTAGCATTTGTATCACTAGGTAGACTTTCCGGTTTTCTTTCACCTATTAACCTTGCTAGGTTACTTACTTCTTGTTCCAAATTTTGAATAGAAGCTTGTTGATTTCTAAATGCTTGAGCATGTTGTTCATTAGTTTGTTTCTGAGATGTGAAAAATTACGTTTGAGATTCAACTAGGTTCGACATCATATCTTTAAATTTGGCTTTTTATCATCAGTTTGTGGTGGTTTATATTGAAAAATAGGTCTTTGCTGGTTGTAAGTATTATTGGATACTTGTTGATTGCTAGGACCTTGTTGGTTGTTGTATGGAACATTTCAGTTATAATTCTGATTTTGATTGTAGTTTGGTCTTGGCAGTTGATAATTATTCTGATAATTATTTCCAGGCCTTTGGTTCATGTATGAAACATTCTCTCTTTGTTCCATTGTTTGTTCAATACTGAGATAATCTTTTGTCAAATGTAGTCCTCCACACTGCTCACAACTAATTCGTATAGCGTGAATATCTTTAGTCATCTTTTCCATTCGTCTCTCGAAAGCATCTATCTTTGCGGAAATGGAATCAAAGTCATGGCTAGAGTCGGCTCTAGCCGCTTTAGATGATCTAACGATGTCTTTTTCTTGATGACACTCATGTGAGTGGGAAGCAGTGTTATCAATAATTTTGTAAGCTTCAGTTGCAGTTTTCTTCATAATGGAACCACCAGCTGCTATGTCGATGTCTTTTCTTGTAGTAATATCGCATCCTTGGTAGAATATTTGTACTATTTGATAAGTGTCTAAACCATGTTGAGGACATCCTCTCAACAACTTTCCAAATCTTGTCCATGCCTCATATAGAGTTTCATTTGGCTTTTGTGTGAACGTAACAATTTTTCCTTGAAGTCTCACGGCTTTAGATGCCGGAAAGAATTATTTAAGAAAATTTTCAACTAAAACATCCCATGTATCAATTGCCCTTTCAGGTAACGATTCTAACCAATCTTTGGCTTCTCCCTTTAAAGTCCAGGGAAATAACATGAGATAGATATGTTCATCCTCCACTTCTCTTATTTTAAATAGAGTGCAGATCCTATTAAAGGTACGAAGATGTTCATTTGGATCTTCCTTCAGCGCACCACTAAATTGGCATTGATTAGTTACCATGTGTAGGATTAGTCCTTTGATTTCATAATCTGGCGCATTAATGTCTGGTTGAGTAATTGCGTGACCTTGGCCAGTGCGTTTAGCTCTTATTCGGTCTTCCATACTTAGAGGTTCCATATTTTCCATGATTGAGTTAATGGTTTCTTCCTCGACAATCTCTGGATGAGTGATTTGTGGTTCAGGAGGAATGATTAGTGATTCAGGATCTCTGAATTGTCCCTGAATATCCTCCGGATTCTCAATTGTGAGGTCGGGTTCAAAAAATGGATTATCGAAAATTTGAATTGGAGTACTTGGTCGACTTGATGACGATTCTAAAGAAAAATCAACGGCGACAATATTGGCTAGATGTCTTGATCGTGTTACAGGTGGTGAACGTTTTGCTCGGTGCATTAACTGAATATCCTATTAGTTATAAATGATAAAAATTATATAAGTTATCAAATTAATAGACTTTTATAATTTTGCCCACGTTTCGAATAGCCAATAGATGCAGCAGGTAGCCAGGACCCTTTAAATTGGAAGCCCACAACTCGCCACTAACAAATTCAACTATTACTACGAACCAGAAAATTTTGGATGTCTATCAATTTAACCGCTTAAAATAATTTTTCGTCGAATTTTTGTAATAAAAATCTATGTCCTAAAAACTAGAGCGTCAAGAAATAAGAAAGAAAAAGAGTGCGTCGGAAAATTTCGAAAAATAAGAGGTCGAAAAATAATAAAATGCAGCGTCGAAACTTAAAAGTCTGGAAACTAAAAATTAAAACTTACGTCTAAAGGAATTAAAACTTAAAGGAATTCTATATCCAAAACGGCAATAACTTAAAAAGTACTAAAATTTTTTGAACTAAAGCGATAAGCGACGTCGTAAAATTCTAACGCACCTAAATCTTAGTCTAAAAAAAAGTAGTTAAGGGATTTTACGGCAAAGCCTAAAAAACTAGAGCTACTATGGTAAAATACTAAGTTTAAAACTAGTTACGAATGAAAAATATACAAAATACAATTAAACGATTAAAAAGATACAAAATTTAAAAATAAAACTAAAGTTATAAAAAAATTACAATTTTTATAAAAATATTATTTTTATATTATTATTTTATAAAAGTATTAATTTTATAAATTAATAAAACTAATTAAAACTAAAAAAATACAAATTTATTTAAACTAAAACTAATTAATATTAAATTACTAAACCCTAATTATAATTAATAATAATTAAATTTTTAACCCTAATTTCGTAATAAATGAAGTACCAGGTCAGGCGTGTTAGACGGCTTCGCGAGTGCGGATGTCTTCTGACCAATAACTCCGCGAGTGCGGAGGATGCAGATTCAGATGAGCTGCAGGCTTAAATTACGCAGGTTCAGTATTTTTTTATAACTTAAATAAAACTTATATTTTAACAATTACTTATTAGATTTATATTTTTATATTTTTGTTTTTAATATTTAAAACTTACATTTTTACAAAAATAGATTAAAACTTAATAAAAATCTTTTTTTCTTTTTTTTTTAGAAAAATAGCGTTTCGCTTCGGCGATCCCCGGCAGCGGCGCCAAAAATACTTGATGTTATGCGAGGTGTATACAAAATAGTTATATTTTTATTACGAAATACTATTAAATACGATACAATTTTACACAAGTTATTTATTTATTTATAGAGTGGATATACTTAAACCTTGCTACAACACTTATAGGCAGTGTACCTAATCGTACAGTAGTGTAGTTTTTAGTAAGTCCGGTTCGTTCCGCAGGGAGCTAGCCAAGTTTAACGCTATATATATATAACTATATTTGAAATCCTACATCTTTCCTTCCCTTATCGGCATAACTCTTTTGCCGACTTCTAGCCGTTCTCAATCTTTCCTTAATCTGTACAATCTTCTCGGTAGTCTCATGAATAATTTCTGAACCTGTGATTTGAGCATCCCCAACCTCATTCCAGCAGACAGGAGACCTACACTTTCTACCATACAGAGCTTCAAATGGTGCGGCTTTAATACTTGCATGATAATTGTTGTTATAAGAAAATTCAGCTAGCGACAAATATTTATCCCACCCATTACCAAAATCAATAACACACGCTCGTAACATATCTTCAAATGTTTGAATGATCCTTTCACTCTGACCATCCGTCTGAGGATGATAAGCGGTGCTCATATCTAACCTAGTTTCCAAGGCTTCCTGTAAAGATTGCCAAAACCTCGATACAAAATATATCGGAGCGGTAGCCTTGACGTGAAGCATCAAAATATAAAACAAAATCATCATTACCCTCAGGTAGTGACAATATCGGAGCGGTAGCCAACTTATTCTTCAAAATCTGAAAAGCAGTCTCTTTTTCATCCTTCCACTCATACTTCTTCCCCTTGTGCGTTAAAGTAGTCAGAGGTTTGGCGATACGAGAGAAATCCTGAATGAACCTTCTATAGTAACCAGCCAACCCTAGAAACTGACGAATCTGAGTAGGAGTTTTCGGAATTTCCCACTTTTCAATCGCCTCAATCTTAGCAGGATCAACTTGTATTCCCTGTTTACTAACAATATGTCCAAGGAATTGGACTTCTCTTAACCAGAAAGCACACTTAGAAAACTTAGCGTACAACTCTTATTTTCTTAATAGATCAAGCACTAACTTTAAATGTTCTTCGTGCTTTTCATCACTCTTAGAATAAATAAGGATGTCGTCGATGAAAACAATAACGAATTTGTCCAGATAGGGTCTACACACACGGTTCATGAGGTCCATGAACACAGCAGGTGCATTTGTCAATCCGAACGGCATAACGAGGAACTTAAAGTGACCATAACGGGTGCGAAAAGCAGTTTTCAAAACATCAGATTCTTTAACACGTAACTGATGATAGCCGGAACGAAGATTAATTTTAGAATAAACAGATGAACCTTGAAGTTAATCGAACAGATCATCAATTCTCGGAAGAGGGTAACGGTTTTTAACAGTAAGCTTGTTCAATTCACGATAATCAATGCACAAACAAAAAGAACCATCTTTCTTCTTACAAACAGAACAGGAGCTCCCCAAGGGGACGAATTAGGACGAATAAAACCCTTGTCTAACAACTCACGGAGTTGACTCGACAATTCTTGAAGTTCGGAAGGTGCAAGTCGATAAGGAGCACGTGCCACAGGAGCAGCACCGGGAACAAGATCAATTTGAAATTCTACCGCGCGTTGCGGCGTGATGTTATGCGAGGTGTATACAAAATAGTTATATTTTTATTACGAAATACTATTAAATACGATACAATTTTACACAAGTTATTTATTTATTTATTTATAGAGTGGATATACTTAAACCTTGCTACAACACTTATAGGCAGTGTACCTAATCGTACAGTAGTGTAGTTTTTAGTAAGTCCGGTTCGTTCCACAGGGAGCTAGCCAAGTTTAACGCTATATTTTAAACTATATTTGTATAAATATATATATATATATATATATATATATATATATATATATATATATATATAATTATTAATATTATTATTATAAAAGGGGGTTTTACTGTTTAATGACCGGTTTGTCCATTTTAGGTTCTAATTAAAAATAAATATAACTTAATTTAAAGCGTAAAGTAAATGACGATAAATAAAAATGCGATAAAATAAAAGTACGATAACTAAAAGTGTAATAATTTAAAGTACGATAAATAAAATAACGATAAATAAAATTGCGATAATTAAAAGTACGATGAGATATAAAATAAAGGAATTATGCTTATTTAAACTTCCGTAATCATGATGTTCGATGTGTTGATTTTATGTTTATTACCATGGGTTAATTATCCTTTGTCCTGGATTATTCGATATGTCCATACGGTTTTGTCCATAATAGTCCATCAGTCATAATTATAAAGTACAAGAGTCTTCGTCAAATTATCCTTATACCCGAAGTCAAATATTCCAACTAATTGGGGATTCGAACTGTAACAAGGTCTTAATACTTTGTTTAATTAATACACCAGGTTATCGACTGCGTGTAATCCAAGGTTTTACTACTTTGTTAACAATTACACCAATTACCCTTGAATGTAATCTACCCCTGTTTCAACGAGTCCATTAACTATTAATCCTTTCCCGTGTCCGGTAAAATGAACGATAATTAGTATTTATAGATATCCCGCCCACCGTACCCGATTAAGCGTATGTGGTTATATATAGATACGTCAAATTGTAACCTTTATATTAAATTAACGAGGTATCGTTTAGTTAATATAAAGCCCATTAATAGCTCATAATCTAATTTCCACAATTGTCATTCTTTTGTCCAAACCCCAATTATGGTACAAAACCCAATTATCACGTCTTTAATATTTAGCCCAACATCATGATTACTTCGGCTTAAATAAGCATAATAATAACTTAGCTACGAGACATTAATTTAAAAAGGTTGAATATAACTTACAATGATTAATAATAGCGTAGCGTTACACGGACAGAACTTCGACTTACAAACTTAAAACATTTGCTAACATAACCTTATTATTATTAATCTTAAATTAAAATTAAAATTAAAATTATATATATATATTTTACGTATATAGAAAAGAAAGAAAAGGGGTGAGTTCATCGGCTGAATTCGTTGGCTTTTATAGGCCCATCATTGACTATAGATCTCCGCGACTGCGGTTCTTTTGTGCTTCACAGCTCCGCGAGTGCGGAGCTCTGGATTCCAGCTCATTGATCAAATTCAAAACGTGGGCTGCGTATAATTATAATATATAATAATATATATAATTAATTATATATTATATTATATTCTTGTGCATAGTTGACTTGTAATTTTTGGTCCGTTGCGTCGTGAACTGAAAGTTGGTTCATTTCTCGGTTCCGGATTTCCGAACGCCTTTTCGTACTATTTAATATCTTGTACTTTGCGTTTCACGGCTTGTACTCTTGTAATTTTTTAGACGTTTCTCATCAATAGTTTGAACCACTTGGATTGTACTTTGTACCTTTTAGCTTTTTGGTCATTTGCGTATTCAATTCGTCGAATCTGTCTTTTGTCTTCACCTTTTATTATTTAAACGAATATAACTTGTAAATAGAACAATTGAAACTAAAAGCTCGTCTTTCTTGAAGGATAATGCTATGAAATATATGTTCGTTTTTAGCATTATCACGGCGAAAGGCCAGGTAAATCTTCGAAAAATACCTCGGGAAAATCTCTAACAATATGAACATCACCAACGCTCTTTGTTTCTTTATCGGGATCAACAACATGGGCTAGAATAGCATGACAGCCTTTACGAAGATGTTTATGAACTTTCAAACAGCTAATAAGATTTAACTGTCTGCATTTCTTATCTCCAAAAACCATCAGCGGCTTTCCAACCACATTAGTAATACGAATAGCTTTCTCATAACACACAATCTTAGCACGATTCGCAGATAACCAATCCATGCCAATAACAATATCCAAACTGCCTAGGTCAATCGGTATCAAATCTATCTCAAAATCTCTACCAGCCAGATTAATGTTACATTTACGATACACAGTCTTAGCAGTAAGCACTTTACCATTAGCTATTTCAACAACATAAGTATTGTCTAAAGGAGTTAACGGTGTTTTGATTTTTGGACTAAATTTACTCAATACAAAACTCAAATCAGCCCCTGAATCAAATAGTACATAAACTGATAAATCATTAACCGAGAACGTACCCATAACAAGTTTAGGATCCTCCTCAGTATCCTTGGAGTTAATGTTGAACGCTCTACCACGTGCAGTCTCAGTAGTCTTCTTGTTAGGACAGGCATCACGAAAATGCCCCGGCTTCCCACATTCGTAACAAACTCTTTGATTACCGCCATTCCTTGACTTCCCATTACCATTACCATTTACACCACTATTACCAGCATTATTATTACCGCCTACAGCAGGAGTAGCAGAACCCGGCAGAAGCACCGTACAATCCTTAGCAATGTGTCCCTGCTTGGAACACCTCTTACACGTAACCGTACAGTAACCATCATGAGCCTTGTAACAACGAGGACAAACACGCTGATTACGGTTATTAGCACCAGAAGTATCATGTTTCTTCTGCTGACCTTGGTTCTGATTACGGTTGTTATCCCACTTTCTTTTCCCATGGTCAGCCTTCTTAACAACTTCCTCACTGGGTTCGGTCACAGCAGCATTACTTCTTCTCAAAATCTTATCATTAAGTTTATGAGCCATAGACATAGCAGCTTCAATAGTCTGGGGCTCACTAGACTCAACCCCATGCTCAATTTTCTCAGATAACCCATCGATGTAAGCTTCAATCTTGCGGTCCTCATCCGCATAATAAGTAGGACACAATAAAGTCAACTCGAAGAACCTTCGCTCATAAGCATCTAATTCGGTGCCATTCATTTTCAAGTTCTTAAGTTCGGCTTTTAACTTCTTAAGCTCACCCCGGGGACGATAACGGGTGATCATTCTTTCCTTGAAATTATTCCAAGTTAAACCAAAAGCTACATCATTTCCCAAACTACCAACCAAGTTGTTCCACCAGGTCAATGCACTATCCTTGAGAGTGCAGCTAGCAAAGCTAACCTTGTCCTCCTCTCGAACTCGGCTAACCCTGAAAATAGACTCAATCTTCTCGAACCAACGAGTAAGTCCAATAGGTCCTTCAGTACCACTAAACTCTTGTAGATGACCTGCCATGAACGTTTTGTGGGAGCATACCACCTGATTATTGTTGTACACATTAGCATTAGCATTTGCTGCCATAGCAGCGGCAATCTCTTCGGAGATAAGACGTTGCATACGGGCTTTGTTGGACTCTCTAGGAGGCATGATCTTCAAAACTTAATAACACAACCGTTAGTACCAAGAATAATACTAGTGTTATAAGGAATAGATCAAACACAAAAGATTAACCATTTAAATAATAGTCGACGAACACTATGAGTAATAACATGACAGTTATGATTGTTATAGAAATAACCACCACATGCATACATATTTTATGATAAGATCGTACAACATACATAGCACCTAACATACATGAACTTATATTAGGCATAATATAACATGCCAAAAGTCACAACATCAGAAATAAAAATATGATAATGATAATAGATGTCATAAAAATAACCATCCATACATAATGAAAAATATCCCATAACAAAACCCTTAATAAAATCCTCGGCAAAACGCCGTACATAATCCAAAAATGTATGCATAAATGGACATTAAGTCTTATGAAATAAATGATCAATTATGAATCATCATATCACATCTGCTTAGAGCGGGTGTGATAAGCTGGGCCGGTATGAGTCTCGGTAGGAGTCTCATACTTCCGCGGCTTTCCTTTCACATCTTCCAACTCTGCCTTCAAACCACGAACTGTGCTCTCGAGAGCCTCGAACTTAGCGCTCACTTCCCGGTCACGCTTATGATTCTCGACCTCAACCTTATGCTTGAAACTGACAAACCTACCCATATCGCACGAATCTCATCCATCACCTCGTTATGTGGCAAGGTACGCATACAATCACTAAGAGCATTAATACGTGTTTTGTCGGTGTAAGCTCTGTTCATGTGAGTGAGGGTGGAAAAGTAGTAGTGAACAGGATCATCGATCAAAGGTTGATCAGCACGGCGTCTAGCAGCAGCCGAAGGAGCAGGAGCAGGAACGGAGTTATTGCAAGAAGTCGACATCTGCAAATAGTAAAACCACAAACCACATACCAAATAGAAATAAATGCTTATGATATATCTTATACAAAATGAAATGCATAATAATTCTATAGCAAAAAGGTCGGGCTGTAGACTAGACTCTAATGCACCCTAAAAACCACGGGTTGACCACATTATGACTGCCTAGTTCCCTACAACCAACGCTCTGATACCACATGTGACGACCCCGTCAAAGCACTTAACAGCTCTGTCACTTGGTCCCACAGCTTGATCGGACTTAAATGAATTAAATAAACAAAGTTGCATTCTTTTATTTCACAAGTTTCCCCAAAAGGAAACATACCAAAATATGTAGTTTAAAAATAACCCAACATATCAATTAACCAAAGTTGACATAAACATTGTCAACAAACCCACAAGTTTAAATTATCAAAAACAGAATGCAAACTTAAGTTTCATAATTGTTTCATAAAATCTGCCCAAATACATGCAGACTCTTCTAAACATAGCTGAAGCATCACTTAAACTCAAGTACCTGTGAAAACGTGCGAGTAAACTGTCAACACAAAGGTTGAGTGAATTATAGGTTTAAATAAGTAAATGAACTTTAGACCACAAGATTTAAAAATGTTAGAAAACATTAAACATTATTCCATTATTAATGAGCCACCTGGTAACCACTTAAACCTTTATTTACCCTTGCCAAACACAATAATAATATACACCGGACAGTGTATCTACAAAAAATTACGAAGTACTAAATATTCTAATTATAAATCGCTAGTGTGACTAGCTCGAAATGTGGTTGTCAAACCCGATAGATCTATCCGTAGGATTCGCGTTCACCAGTAGAAACCAGTGATTACAGTTACCAGACTAGGGAATATTTTTGTCCAACTCACAATGAATAATTTAAATTTAATTGTTACTTGTGTCTAAACGTTAAATAAAATGGATGTAATCACATCCCAAAAATATATTTTGAAAAGTATGTATAAATGGGACTATAATTCACCTTAACAGTAACGAAGTAACCAACACAATTAAGCGAACAACAAATGGAGTATAGTGATCAGGAATGATCACAACGCCGACCTATAAACAAAATAGGTCGATATAAATAACTAACTTAGGTCAAGTCTAAGTATGATAGCTATTGAACATATTGCAAGTAGACATAGAACAACACTCAACATGCATCAGTTTGATCGGAACAGCGTACGGACACACACTTTCTATTTTTAGCAGGTTTCCATTTTTGGAAAGTTTCTATTTTTGGAAAGTTTCTATTTTAGGAAAGTTTCTATTTTGGAATGTTTCTATTTTTGGAAAGTTTCTAGTTTTGGAAAGTTCCCAAATTTAGAAAGTTTCTATTTTTAGAAAGTTTTAAGTTAGGAAAGTTTCCTTATTTAGAAAGTCAACAAAAGTCAACTAAGAGTCAAAGTCAACCAAAAGTCAACTCAAAAGTCAACCTTGGTCAAACCTAGTCAACATTAAATTTAAAAGTGTAAGTTGTAATAATAATATAAGTTATAATGTTAATTAAAGTTAAGTATGTATAATTATGTCATAACATAAGTTTAATTAAATTAAAATGAATTATTAAGTTAACATAAGTTTAAATGATATAATTAATATAACATAAGTATTTAATTAATTAATTAAATATTAGTCATAGTATAAGTATTATTAATTAATAATAAATTTTAAATCATATCATAAGTATTATTAATTAATAATGAATTATTAATCATATCATAAGTTTCTAATTATAATTATTAAATCATAAGTATTAAATAATTAAATTATAAGTAAATAATAACTAAGTCTTATAATGACTAAATAGTTAATTAATCCTTATTATAAGTCTTATAATAATAATCTCATAATATAAGTTTAATACTTATCATAAGTATTTTTCATTAATAATAAAAGTATTATTAATCATAAGTTTAATTAAAATGTTAATTAAATCATAAGTAATAATTAAATGATATAATAAATATATATCATAAGTCTTAAATTATAATAATTACTTTTTATATCATAAGTAATTTAATAATAATGAAAATCATTATCTTTATCATAAGTTTTAATAATTAACCACAAGTTTTAAGTTAAAAGTTCATCGGGTCGTATCTTGAGCCCCGGGTGTCGATTTTCGACGAGCCTTATATATATCTCCGCCTAATCAAATCACCCGAAACTTTGGTGCACTCAAGAACACACCAAGAACAGTACCTAAGTCATGATGATCAGCCATTACACCACTTGGAACTTCAATTCATTCAAAAACTTGTTTTAGTCATAACGGGTGATCCGTGGCTCGGATTTAGATGACCCGAACATGAAAGTTCATCCCGTCATCAATCCTAACACACTAGTACACCCTAAGGACCAAACCTGGTTCATTTCAATTTCACCTTTCAATCTTAACAAAATACCATTTTAATCATATCTAGGGCTCCGGGAATCGAAATGACATGAATCCGGAGTCTAAAATTAATGTCTTGATGAGAGAAACTCATCTAACCACTTTAATTTCACTTTTACATCAGTTACAATATCAGAAATGAACTAAAAGCTGCTGTCCCAATCAATTCAAACCGAAAATATATGGATTTAAGCAATTCTACGCATACAATCAACATTACAACAACAAGTAATCATCATACTATCAAAATAATCATCAAAAACAGAAAAATAATAAAAAATTAAAAATTCTAGGGTTAGGGTTTATACCCTAATCAAGAATCAAGAAGTGTTATCGTGTAGAGGAGATCGTGTAGAACGCGTTGATGTTAATTAATTGATGATCCAACCTATTTGTTGATGCAAAATGATGATGATGATGAGTGTGGTGTTGGTGTCGTCGCCCAAAAAGGAGGAAGGGAGGAGAGGAGAGCAAAAGTTCAGGTTAGGTTTTTGGTGAAATGAAAAATAAATCACAAAATGAAAAATCAAGGGAGTATTACCCCCTCCCTTTGGTTGCTTCGGCCGAATTTGTTAAATGTGTAATTCCTTGTGGCCCGAACGCCCGATCGAACCCCGAAAAGCGAAAATACGCTTACGCGATTGAAAATTCGGAGAGATAACAAATACGCTACGAAAAATAAATATAAATACTATATATAATCACACGATCTTAAAATATCATATTTAAAATAATTAAGTCTTTAAAATCCCAAAAGCTCGACCGTTGGTTTGAAAACCAAAAAGATTCGCCGGATAGAAATTCGCGACACGTAGAAACGTATAACTTAAAATATGAATACAATTATTCACATAACACATAATAATTAATATATATATTATTACAAAAATAATAATATAGGTCATAGAAATGATGTGGCACGAATAACAGTTAACAGTCGTTAAATAATTAACAGTAAAAGATAACGGAAAAAGTAGGGTCGTGACACCATCAGGTCTACTTCAACAACCTGAAATCCTGGAATGGAAATGGGAAAACATTACCATGGATTTCATTACTAAATTGCCAAGGACTGCAAGTGATTATGATACTATTTAGGTAATAGTCAATCGTCTCACCAAATCAGCACATTTTCTGCCAGTGAGAGAAGATGACAAAATGGAGAAGTTGGCGCGATTATACTTGAAACTACCAATAAAATCATTCAATTTCAACAACGATTGAAAGCCGCCCAAAGTTGACAAAAGAGTTACGGGGACATTAAAAGAAAAGATAAAGAATTTAAAATTGGTGAGATGATCATGCTTAAAGTTTCACCTTGGAAAGGCGTTGTCCGATTTGGTAAATGTGTTGGGATTTAACAAGTTCCATTATTCTTAAAACCATTTAGGAATCTTTCAAAGCGGAAGCATGTATATTACCATTTTAGAACATGTTATACATTAACCTTTTAATGTTAAATCCCAAATAGGATCAAGTTGTGAAACATACTTACAAACTACAAGAAAGAAAGGAGTTGATACCTTTTCCAAGCTAGGTAGTGAGTGATGAAAATGATGATGAATGGAGCTCCAAAAGATGAAGCCTCAAGTTGTAATACCCTAAGCTTTTAACCCCAACACCTTTGCTTTTGGTTATGATTTGATTAACACTTGATATGAGCTTGCAAAAACTAATTTAGAACTCCCTTTTGAGTCTCAAATACCCACGGCCAGAAACAGCAGCTGGAGCAAGTTTTATGCAGTTTTTTTTGCTTGTTGTTTGATGTGTTTGCATGTGTGTTAATTCTCCAAGAGGTCTTGGTACATATGCACATGGAATATATGGAAGTAACCACTAAAAGGCTAGTCAAATGGCATGCTAGTTGAGACTCCAATGCCACTTCCAAATTAGTTTTATAAAATATGTTTTATAAAAAAAAGATTTTATAAAACCATTTTATAAGCTTCCATATTTAGTTATTGTAATGACCCGGATTTTTCCGATCGTTCTATACTTATAAGATTAATATTTACATAAATTAAACCTTACCAACATGATAAGCAATCTAAATTGTCGAGACTTATGTTTTTAAAAAGAGTTTTACACAACGTTTGACCGTCCAATTTGACCGATGATATCACGAACTATATAACATATGATAATTATACGTTTGTGTATATATATGTATTTATATATATTTAACATGATCTAAGGATAGTTTAACATCTCATTGTGTACTAATAACAATGAGTTATAAGTATACTTTGAAACTACTAACTTAAATTTTCAAAACGATAACTATACGTAACGTTCTTTGACATAAACACTTATAACTTATAATGCTTATACAAGTATCGTATAGCTATGTTTTTAATCACTTTTAAAGGGTTTTTATACATAAAATAATATAAGTATATTTACAAAAGATAGTTATATTTTAATTCTCGTTCCGATTTTCTCAAGATTTCTATACGTATATCAAGGGTATATGTACCCGTATCATACCCAGCTTCTATAAGTATTTACTATTGGTATATACACATCAAATCAACATCTAAATCAACCATATTACTGCCCTAGGTATGAGGTAATTAGAAATTGGAAGTAAGCATGACTAATTACACAAAATAACAAAGAAAAATTTTGTTTTTGTCTCCCCCATTCACATTTTTAATAAGCCATGGGGTACTTCATTTTGATTCAAATTTTACTACCATTTCCTAGCTAAACACACACACCTTCATGAGCCTTAAACACCTTCATCATCTCAGCAAATAACCATGAAGATCTAGCTTCAAAAACAACACTTAATCATATAAGAAATTCCTTTCAAGAACACTTCAATAATCCTTCCAAGTATACAAGTTTACTTCCAACCTTTCAATCCAACTCCACCACTCTTTTGGTTCTAGGATTTTTTTTTATCTTTTGCAGTAACTTTGTCCAAGTAACTTAAGGTAGTAACCTTGTTCATAATCTTATTCGATTCATATTTATATAGCTATCTTATTTTGTGTTGTAAAATTTTAACAACAAGAACATAGTTTGAATGATTTCAAACTTGTTCGCAAACTAAATAGATCCTTCTAACTTAACTTTTAAAACAATTCAATACCTGTAATATATCATAATAATATGCTAACTTAACAAGATACAACTTGTTTTTATAAAGAACACCTTAAAACTGAATCTACATCGTCGGAGTGCAACCGGGGGCTGTTTTGGGTTGGATAATTAAAAACTATCTTGAACTTTGAATTGGAAGTTCATGTTCTGGAAAAATGACATTTCTTATGAATATGTTAACTCATAAAAATTTCATGGTTTAACTCAAAGTGTAAGTATTTTTAGAAAAATGATCATTAAATGTTGTTTTTATGATGGAAAATGATCACTTTCATAAGTTTCACCAAAGTTTGACCTATAACCTGTGATTTCAAATACAAACTAAGGTATTTTCAGTTCATATTCTTAAAATTTGACTCGATCCAAGGAAGTGGCAAGTTGAACCAACAAAAACGGAGTTGTAATGAAGAAACTACGACTAAAACAAGATTGGGTATCCGAAGCTAGTTTAGCTACGAAAATATTTGGAGAAAAAGTAAATTAATCATATCTTTTCTAATTAATATGATATTTTATATATAATTACTTATGATTTGATTTTATATATTTCAGGACCACCCGTAAACAACACGAGAAGATTAATCATAAGACCTCATGATTGTACGCAACACGTCATTTGACAACACGGTACTTTATGTACGTAACACGTCATTTGACAACATGGTACCATGGGTCGAGATTAATTCTGATCAATACGAATAAGACGGGGTCTTTATTTATTTTATTGAGCAACTAATTGTGGACCACTAACATCGGACTGCTAACTATGGACTAAGAAAATATTAAAAGTATTATAAGTATATATATATATATATATATATATATATATATATATATATATATATATATATATATATATATATATATATATATATATATATATATATATATATATATATAACGATTACTTGAAAAGAAAATATGTTGATATATTATATATATGGTTAGGTTCGTGATATCTATCGGAGACCAAGTCGAGTTAAATACCTTCAAGGCAAAAGTGAGTATATAGTCCCACTTTTAAACTCTAAATATTTCGGGATGAGAATACATGCATTTTATGATTTACGTTATGGACACAAGTGATTAAAAATATATATTATACGTTGAGTTGTACCACTGGCATATCTCCCTGTAACTTGGTAACTACTATTTACATGCGGTATTGTAAACGCGAATCCTGTTGATAGATCTATCGGGCCTGATAACCCCAACCGGACTGGACGACCAGTATTCAAAGGTTGCACCGTACTTCGTTTCGGTGACTACACTTGGTACGGTGTAGTAAGATTTCATAATAAAGGGAATATGCGACATTGATTAAATGTTAAGTATGGTTATCAAGTGCTCAACAACTTAGAATATTTTTATTAAAACGTTTTTATATGAAATCTTGTAGTCTATATTTATAACGCTGCCGGCATTAAACCTATATCTCACCAACTTTATGTTGACGTTTTAAGCATGTTTATTCTCAGGTGATAACTAAAAGCTTCCGTTGCAACATGTTGAATTTAAGCAAGATCTTGAGTATGCAAATTTGTGTCAAAAATAAAACTGCATATCGGAGAATTTGTAATGTAAAATACGTTGGAAATCGTGTTGTTATCATCACATGTAAAGTTTGTAAGGCTAAGATTATCGCTAAACGATAATCATTATTATATTGTTTAAACCTTGTATTTGTAATAAAAGTTATGGTTTGTATTGTAAAAACGAATGCAGTTTTTGAAAAACGTCACATATAGAGGTCAATCTCGCGATGAAATCATATGTTATTGTATTCATCCTTATGGTTAAGGTCGGGTTTTGACAGTTATGTACATTTTATATAAAACCAATTTATAAAAAATGTAATATAACATTATTAATTATTTACCTATAAATAATTAAGTCTTAATTTTATAAATTATTCCATAATTTATATACACATCAAGTAATATAATTTTAGAAACCATTTTCTAAAATTCAAGTGTCGCGTATTTAATCAACGATCCAATCACTAAGATCAATTACGAATAAGGTGTCGGTAAGCTTGTTATTGGATATGACCCGACTTGGATCAAAACATATTAGCCACGTTAATTTAATATGTCTCTCGGGCATACGAAATACCTTCAATATCCCACTTGCACGAGAAACATAAGAAATTAATGCAAGTGATGAATACCACCTAACGACCGTCCATCACCCCCAATATGTTATGACTTTGTGCCATTCAATAACATCATCCCTTTCGAGTTCCCGTCTCGAATATGAATAGGTGAATCTTTCATTTATCCTTTCATCCTAGATGTCATGTCAAATCCAAGAGATACAGAGTGATCACTCTCTTCTAGATTTAACTTTATCAGGCCTTAGACATCTGAATCTCAACGAATAAGAGGGACAAATTCCATCTTGACTACATACGTCCTAGATATATGCTTTGCATTATACCCGAGCTCTTCCTTATGAACTACCATATTTTAGAATAGCGAAGGAAGGAATCAAGGCACAATACTTGGTAAATATCCGAACCCAATATGCATCTCAGGTCAGAGGATACAATGATATTCGCCTTTACTCAAGATTACATGTGATCAACCACAAAGGCTCCATTTAGTCAATCTTAAGGGCGGGTCTTCCAATATTTGTATCCCACAAATATCTATGAACCTTGGTTGCAACCTTACCCCACATTCATCCCGTGAATGTATACCAATTCAAGTTCATAATAGTCTAAACCTCACATTTGTTCCTACAAACGTGATCGATTCTTATTCATGGATAAAATATGCAAAATAGGAACTTGACTCAAAATAAATTAATACCATAATTAAATTAATGAGTTTGAACAATTTTGTTCCGTTACAATACTTAAGACAGATCATGTCCAATCACTAGAATATCGAAGCCCTAATGCACTAACATGCCCTTGATGTTTTGCACCATGTAAGAGCTTCGTGAGTGGATCCGCTATATTAAGATCTGTGTGAACTTTGCGAATACATATCTTTCCCTTTTCACCTTCATCCCTTATGTAGTTGAATCTCCACTCAATGTGACAGGTCTTTTGGTAAGCACGAGGTTCCTTGATTTGAGCAATCGCACCCTCGTTGTCACAAAAGATCTCAAGAGGGTCCTGAATGGAAGGGACTACTCCTAAGTCATCGATGAATTTCTTCATCCATGCAGCTTCCTGAGCTGCTGTGATGACCCGGAAATTTTCGACTAAATTTAAACTTTATCTTTAGATTATTCTGACACGATAAGCAATGTTTGTTAAGTTAAATCTCAAGGATTTTAAACTATGTTTATACATTCATTTAAACCTCGACCAAATTCCAATGATTCACGAACCATTAAATGAACATATATGAATATGTATGTATATGTGTATATGTTATAAATTGAAAATGTCAACAAAGTATTTAAAAGTATAATGCTTTATATGAATGTATTTGTTTCAATATGATTATCGACGAAATTAAAAAAAAATATATTAAATGATTGAATTATCAGAAACATTGAATTATGATTACAAGTCTCTGTTGAGAGGTCCACTATGATTTGAGAAATCTATTCCTCTTAACGATATTCGGAATAATTTGTAAAGCTATTTATAAATAAAAATAAAAAGTGTCATTTACGAAAGTTAGACAAAAGCTATTGGAGAATTGGTTTCCATAATATTCTATTAATCTATTTTCAAACGTACAAAAACGTTTTCAGTTTAAAAAGAACTTTATTATTAAAACGTATATAACTTTTATAAATATCTAGAATCACTTTTGACAACTCATTACTTAACCAGTATAATAAATATAACGATATTTATATTTTATTTCATTAAATATATATAACGATTTAAATTAATATTATATATATTTATACACGTATTATACATACATAGTTTTTATATTTTTACTATACTTTAACTTTACCTTTACTTTACTTTACCTTTACTTTAACTTTAATAATTTACTTTAATAATTCATACTTTAATAATTCACTTTAATAATTCATACTTTAATAATTCATACTTTAATAATTCACTTTAATAATTCATACTTTAATAATTCACTTTAATAATTCATACTTTAATAATTCACTTTAATAATTCATACTTTAATAATTCACTTTAATAATTCAAAAATCTATTATAAATAGAATTCAATAGGTTTCATTATTTCATAGAAACTTGAAAATATATTTCTCTAAACTCTCTCAATCGATATATATATATATATATATATATATATATATATATATATATATATATATATATATATATATATATATATTGCTCTATATTATTTCAAGATATTATTAGTATACATAAAATATTACGACGGAGTGATGTCCGAGTGATTTCAAAATAGTTTTTTGAATGAGTCGAAGCTAAGGAAATTATGGGTTATAGCTATGGAGGTGATGGGTATGGTTCATGGGTATGCTCGTGAGGTCAATCTAGTTTTTATCATCTTCGTTGCGTCTACGTACTTTCCTGCAATATTGAATCTCAATATTGATACGTGAGCACTCATAACTTAACTTTTATATATCAATAGTGTATCCCTGACTAGTGCTCGAGTATATAGGATTATGCATGCTTGTACATTCGATATTGTCCTTAGATATGTTTGTTGAATCCTGAATTAGATACATATGTTACTGTGATAGGGTATATGATATGCATGTCATTGGAAAGCTAGCGAAAAATTAAGAACTTTTCATTTAGATATCGAATGGTTTCGATGAACGGATTTGAAGTTATAGTCAACTGAATTTTAGTATTATTGTTAAAATGATTATTATTACTATCGTCGTTATTATTTTAATAGAAATATCATTGTTATTATAAAATATCATTATTACTATTATGTTAGTATTATCATTTTATCATAATAACATTTTTAGTAAATATAAATATTGTTATTTTTTTTATAGAATAATAATAATTATTATTACAAAATAATACAACTTTTACTTATTATTATTATGATCAATATTATTTTATCAAATAAATAGGGGATACAAAGATATTTTTCACCACGCGTAATATAATTACATTAATAATACTTACCACTATAGTTTTACGATATTAAGTGAACTTTATAAATTTTACTACTTAAGATATATAAAAGTATATTTTATCATATATAAATGTTAATATAAATTTTTATTAATAAATGACTTTTATTATTATAAAATCTAATAAATATATTTAAATATATAAAACGACTATAGCTAAGTTATATAATAAACACGTATAAATTTTAGAAGTCAGTTTGGGTCAAGTTGACTTTTGCACATTAGTCTCGAGCATTAGGATTGTGGTACACTATGACTTGACCAAAAATTGTTAGACAAATATTGACCACCATATAAATATATATAATTAATATAGGTTCGTGAATCCGAGGCCAACTTTGCACTTGTTAAATGACGTTATATGTATTTTTACTACGAAATACAGTATGGTGAGTTTCATTTGCTCCCTTTTTAATTGCTTTTGCAATATATATTTTTGGGCTGAGAATACATGCGCTGTTTTATAAATGTTTTACGAAAAAGACACAAGTACTAAAACTAATTCTACGTGGGTTTAAACTAGAAATATACCCTTAGCTTGGTAATATTAAACTACTTGTCTATGTACGGTAGGCGCGAATCCTAAAGATAGATCTATTGGGCCTGACAAACCCCATCCTGACTATGGGATGCTTTAGTACTTCGAGGTTATTTTAAACACACCTGATCTGGTGTACTTCAGAGGGTAAAACATGAACGTTAAGGCTTGTTACCGGGTGCCTACAACTTATAGAATACTTTTATACACTTGCGAGTGTACGGATATTTATAGAAACTGAAATCTTGTGGTCTATTACTATTACAGAAATGATGGATTATGATAAACTAATGAACTCACCAACCTTTTGGTTGACACTTTAAAGCATGTTTATTCTCAGGTATTAAAGAATTCTTCCGCTGTGCATTAGCTCATTTTAAGGATATTACTTGGAGTCATTCAAGACATACTTTGAAAGACGTTGCATTTGAGTCGTTGAGTTCATCAAGATTAATATTAAGTCAATTATAGTTGGATGTAATATGAAATGGTATGCATGCCGTCAATTTTTGATGTAAAGAAAGTTTGTCTTTTAAAAACGAATGCAATGTTTGTAAAACGTATCATATAGAGGTCAAATACCTCGCGATGTAATCAACTATTGTGAATCGTTTATAATGTATATGAACGGGTCCTTTCAGTTGATATCAGAGTGGTGGTCTTAGCGAACCAGGTCTGCATTAGTGTGTCTAACTGATAGTCGTTAGGATGCATTAGTGAGCCTGGACTTCGACCGTGTCTGCATGTCAAAAGTTTTGCTTATTATTTTTGTCAGAAATTGCCTGCTTATCATTCTTTGTCTAGACACGTCTTACTGCATTGATTGCATGAATAGTGTATAGACAAAATTCATATCTTAGTGTATCTGCTAATCCATATCTTAGCGTATCTGTTACTGTAAACTTTGCCTGACATATCCCGTAATTTCCTCCGTAATCTACGAAATCTTTTGCGCTATATATATAGATATTCTATGTAATTAGAATACCACCCGATAGCCGAAAAATCATTTCATATCGAAAAATCCTTTATTCAATCGAACTAAATGGAATTCTTCATTAGTTCAAGTCCCTCGAATTCCGATATGGAATCCCACTCAAGCTCCGAAAGCAGTGTGATCGGAATGGATCAACCAATTAGCCATCATCTATTCTGGATGAATTGGGGATAGGTTCGTAGCCTCCTCAATAATTGGAGACAAGAAGAAGGTGATCCCTTCCATCCACCACATTGCCCTCTTGGCGCTGAACCTGAAGCACTTACCGGCGAACCGGTCCGAAACACCATTTTCTGTCTCATTTCCAGAGTATCTCGTCACGATTATATACTACATCAAATTCTAGATTTTATTTATCCGCTCGTCCGAACCGACAATCACCCCGGTGTAATAGAAGAAGTCAACGAGCTTCGCGCTCGAGTAGTGGCTTTAGAGAATATGGTGCAAGGGTTACAAACACCAACAAATAACGAAGTATTAATTCATAATTTCAATTTTATTGAATAAATACTCCGTAAAAGTTATGTAATTTCTAAAGTCTTTAGGGATTATTCAGTTCTAGTTTCAACCGTAAATCAAATGAGTTTAATTTAATATTAACTCATTAAATCTATGTTACATCTTAAGAAAATATGCACATATATATTTTCATAAAGACTGTAATAAAATTCTGTTGTACAAAATATTAATTGTGAAATTTTTTTTTAACGGGTAGGTAATACCCGAGAGATATATAAATTCACAATTAATATGTTACATTTTTCGAATCTGATTAAGCAAATCATCAACTATACTCCCAAAATCTCACAACAATATACATTTTTGTATAGAAATCAAAACAACCATTCTCACCCAAATTTGATTACGCATTCTAATTTTGACAAATCAAAATCCAAGTCATGATTTAACAGAAGACATCACTCTTAGATTCCTACATCTTTCAAAGCTATACTTTGACTTCAAAACTGTGTTAGAACATCATATGTATATTAACGATTACAAACTGTGTTCAAACTCTCCGAAGTTTTCGAAGACACTTCAAACAGTGAACAATCGAGATGATGATCCAACCACATATTACCCACATTTATGTACCTAAAAATCTCTCGAAGCCAAAGTCATAGTTCGATGCGTA